>NW_024069658.1:0-33735 GCF_009389715.1 Phoenix dactylifera
TGATAAATTTACTAGATTAATATTATATTTGAGTTTGGCACAGATTTTCATAAATTAGAGATAAAATGCACATTGAGTACAAATTTGACTAAAGAAGGACCCCTTCCCAGATCCGACCCGGTTGAAGATCGGGTCGGGTCCGAGTCAGGCTCGGGTCCGAATCAGGTCCATTTTATTTGTGCTTTTGGAAAAGAATTTTTGGGCAAATCTAATTTGATCATATCATAACTATAAGGTCGGGTGACCCATGACTTGAAACTTGTAATTGACCTCCAGTCAGAACAGGACCCGTGATCCAAATCCCAGCAGCCCAAAGTCCCCTGGCGTCCATTTTTAGCATCCCATCTCCCGTCCGAGTCCACCTCTTCCGCGTCCCAGCCGCCCGGAATCCCAGCGTCAGCTTCCAATCCGGCGTCTTCACCGCGTCTGCACCGCGTCTTCACCGCGTCTCCACCGTGCCAGCGAGCAGCCGCATCCGTCTCCTCCGCATCCCACGAAGCTCGCGCCCGTCCAAGTCCGTTTCTTCCTCCCGCAGTGCCCCTGCCACGGATCACCATCCCGTGATCGGCTCCTCCGCGATTCCTCCCAGCTCCAGCCCGGATCCAAGCCGTGAATGCCTTCAGCGCCCCCTCCGTGAAGCCAGCTACACCGTCCGCGTTCATCCGGCGATCCCGCACCGCGTCTTCACCGCGTTGCCACCTACCGTGCCAGCAACGCCCGCGTTCTTCACGCGCTGCAAGCCTCCCGTGATACCAGCAACGATCCCGCAGTCAAGCCTCCGAGTCCGCCCCTTAGTGGTGAGTATTCCCGCCTGTCACGCGGGCGACCCGGGTTCGATCCCCGGCAACGGCGCCAAAATTCTGTTCGTCCTTTCCTGTTTAACTAAAAATACGCTAAACAGATCGTTGTTAGAACCGACGAACAAAAGTTAAATTTAATTCTTTACCCTTACCTTTCCTACTCGAAGAATAGCGGTTGTAAGAGTTAATATTTTTGATATATATATATATATATCTTTTGATAAGCTAAATATTTGAGGAATGTTTATGCAGATATTTGTCAGTTTAATTGAGTGATATTGAATGTTTGAAAAGAGGTATCATAATTCATATTTTCATTATGATATCATTTATTACTATTTTCAAATTATATTATTATATTGGTGCCGATGTGTAGAGTTTCTTACTGGTTGTAAAGATCACACCACCATTTTTTTTCTTTTTAGAGTTATAGAATGTTTAGTACTAGGCTATGATTAGGATCATGGGTGAAATAATAAATAGGTAGAGCATCGTTGATCCCGATTATATGATTGAATTTTAAACTTGTATGAGTTTTGTTGCCCAAACAGACAACCCAAGAGGGGGGGTGAATTGGGTTTTAGGTAATTATTGCAAATAAAAACTTAATGAGTAACTAATTAAACCTTATTGCAAGTGGATTAATTAGTTTACTTTTTGCAGTGAATGAAGGGAATGGAAGAGACAATGAAACAATCACAAACACAAGAGATTTTATAGTGGTTCGGAGCTAACCCTTGCTCCTACGTCCACTCCCCAAGCTTCACTTGGGAGCTTACTATAATCCCACGGATTACAGCCGGTTGTTTTACAAGCTCACAACCCAACTTGTTGTTTTACGAGATCACAACGAACTCCGTCGGTTTTCACAGGCTCACCGACTAGAACCATCCAATTGTTTTCCTGGGATCACAATCGAACCCTTACACCATTGGTTTTAACTTCGGCTCACCAACAAACCTCAACAACCTTGATTCAATCTCCTGATTGAATCAAGTAACAAGAAAACAGTTTGTACAGAGTACAGAAAAAGCTTCTTAAAAAGCAAATATGAACAATATAAATAATGTAGAGTTAGAAGCCCTCAAACAGATTTTGGAAGAGAAAGAAGGGGCTTCTCGAACTCTGAGTCTCCTCTTTGAATGCACTGATGATCTGATGTCTGAGGAGAGCCTTGAATGCGAGGAAGACGTTTGGAGGATGGACTTCAATGCACTTCTTCCTTTTTTCTCTTGTATTTACTCTTGAGAGGCTTTGGTAGGTGGAAATCCCTTTTGCTTTGAATGGAGTCTCTCTCTTAATGTCTATTACTGTTTACTCTAGCTATTTAAGCAATCCCCATCGAAAAATAGCCGTTAGACACACTTTTAGAGCCGTTCTGTACAGTCTGCAACTCCTGACATAGTGTCCGTTGGGATCGGAGTCGACTCGCTCGATCTGGAGTCGACTCGGCTGTTGCTGAAGTCGACTCATGCTTTACGGGAGATGACTCGCCCACTATTCAAAATTTGAAATAAAGTGCTGTGCCGTTCTGGAGTCGACTCGGCCAAACTTGGAGTCGACTCGCCAATGTCCGGAGATGACTCGGCCCTCCGGAGATGACTCGTTCCCAGAGTTCCAGAGATCTGTTTTTCTGCATTTCTTTCTCGAGTCAACTCGGATCATCTTGGAGTCGACTCGGCTCTCAGAGCCCGAAAACGGATCCTCTGTTTTTGGAGTTGAACTGCCTCGGAGTCGACTCGGCTGACTTGGGAGTCGACTCGGGAGCACTTGGAGTCGGCTCGGCTCTCAAGATCCAAAAACTGTTTCTCTGTGTTTTGAGTTGAACTGCCTCGGAGTTGACTCGCACTTTGTTGGAGTCGACTCGGCTCTCAGAATCCAAAAACTGATCCTCTGTGTTTTGGCTTGAACTGCCTTCTAGTCTTGCTTTCCTTTGAGAGTCGACTAGTACTTAACTAGGAGTCGACTCGCCAAACTTCGGAGTCGACTCGTAACCTTCTAGAGTCGACTCGGTTGCAGGGTCTGAAATATATTGTTCTGTCTTTCTTCTGTTACCCTTTGGAGTCGACTCGGAAATGTCGGGAGTCGACTCGGCAACCATCGGAGTCGACTCGAACCCTTCTGGAGTCGACTCGCTGACAGGATCTGAAAATTAACTTTCTGCCTTTCTGTCTGTTCTCAGTCGGAGTCGACTCGTAGTGTACTGGAGTCGACTCGAGCATGTGCCAGAACTTCTGAAACACTTGAAGTCGACTCGTAACCTTTCGGAGTCGACTCGAGCTTCAAACTTTGGTTCAAACTGAGTTCCATACTTAGCCAAAATGTATTGAACCAAAGCTAGAGACACTTAAACATAAATTCACAAATATTTGGCTGAAACACTAGATTGAATTCATTAGTATAACATAAGATATACTCAAATACTTTGAGCTCATCAAAATCAAATAGGGTTATAATCAATCACTCCACAATCTTCCCCTTTTTGATGATGACAAAACATTGAGTATTTGTAAAGTGAATTGCTCAACCAAAAGGAGATTTATAATAAAGTTTTGAAATGAATTCAAGTGTCTAGTCATTTAATTTATCCAAAATTGAAAGGTGTGAAATAGTAAATCCTGAAGTTAAAGCTCCCCCTTTCATTTGGAATTATATATGCCTTCATGTCATACAATCAATTGTTTGGCTTATATGTGTTTAATGAATTTGCTTTCTTAAGATTTCAGATTCTCCCCCTCAACATATGCATTCAATTTTATTTATATTCTCTGAATTTTCTTTTAATGTCTTGAAGCTTTTGAGCTTAAATTTTTGGTTTTAGAGGGAAAATCTGACAATATGTTCTTGAGTATGATTCAACTAATCTCTGAATATCCCTTGTTTAGATTTTGGAGATTACTCCTTTAGGAGCCCCAACAGAGAGATAATGAGCCTCGAGGTATCGAATCCACTTAGAACAAATTACTTTTTGCTTTAAGAATTTTCTTTTTAGTGATTTTCTTTACATTTCAATTCAATATATTTTCTCTCCCTTTTTGTCATCATAGCAAAAAGGCAGGAGGCACAGAAAAGTACAAGCACTCAAGAATGCACAATTTTGAAAGAAAAGTTTTACTCATTGTATTAAATTCAAATTTGAGTACAAGTGTGATCACATATCAAAAGAAGTCCTCAAGGGACTGTACATCACAAAAACAGATAAAAAATACACTAATTCTTCTTTGTAGTGGAGGATGTGGCTTCCTTACTTAGTCTAGTGTGTTGGATGACCATGCTTAACCCCTCATTGATGTTTCCTAGTTGTTCAAGAATCTCCGAGGTGGTTCTAGACTGAGTCGAGGAAATGTTGTTCACACTCTCCTGAAGTGTGTCCAACCTGAAGATCAAGGCCTGGGCTAATCTCTCTACGCCCTGGCTCTGGCTGCCTAGCTCCTGTCGGATGCCGTCTCGCATCTTCTTTGTGTCGTCCTTGACGTCACTCATGTTCCAGTATTGAGCTTGGACCAGGCTGCGCACATTGAATATCTCCTCCCTCAGGTGCGCAATCATCTCGGCTACGGCTGCCAGGGAGGGAACTAGCTTGGTGGAGGGAGCACTCTGAGGACCTCGGAGCTCCCTCAATAGATCATCTCTCAGTTCCCTCACTATCTCCTGCCGCAACTCTCGGAGCTGCTCAGAAGATATCCGAACCTCCAGGGGCTGCTGCTGAGAAGGTGGGGTAGTGGAGGTGGAGGGCTCAGTATAGGTAGGAGTAGAGGTGGAAGGAAAGGTGGGAGGAGCTATGTCATGGTCTTGATCATGATCGGGACTAGGTGAGTGATGAGTGGTAGGGTCAAAAGGTGTGGATGTGGATGTGGATGGTTTCCGTACCGAGACTCCCCCAACTCTATGGAAACCCATCCGATGGAAGGTCCCCTCACCCATGCGATCTGTAAAACGCAGTGAGCGAGAGGGTTCCCCCTCAGGAATAGGGACCTCTAACTCCCTAAATATAAGGGTGAATAACATGCCATAAGGAAAGCTGAGCCTAGGTTTATCTAGGGGTTCACACATGTACTTGTAGATGAGCTTGGAGAAGTTGATGGGAGTGTCTTGGAGGAGATGGTACATCAGTGCTAGGTCTCTCTCTGAAATAAAGTCAAACCTACCCATTTTGGGGAACAGAGCCCTAGAGATGACACTTAGGAGAAGCTGCATTTCAGCCGAAAGCTGATTTGCGAACACCTCCTCTATGGGGGACAGAGGTGGACTCCCTAAGATGGCCGTAAGGGCCTCTGTCCTATCGGAGGGGTGTGTGGGAGCAATCCCCTCACTCGAGAGATGGAGAACTCGAGCAATGAAGTCCTTCGAGATGAAAATAGGGACACCCATAACAATTCCCTGGATACCCCCGCTAACTCGTGCGACAGTACCATAGAATTCCCTAACTAACCCTGGATAGGTAGGAAGGTCAAGTGTGCAGAAAAACTCTAAACCCTGGGCCCTAAGGTGATGCCCTAGGTTGAACCCTTCCCGGGAGAGGAAGTCAAAGTTGACTTGCCTCCCGGTAGAGACAACCTTCCCGGCGCATGAGCGCGAGGTAACCGGCCTAGGCGGGGATGGAACCGGAGGTGGTGGCCTCGCCGGTTCGTTCCGAGCCTTGGACTGTCGCTCGGCCCCACTCGCGGAGACGGGTCTCTTTCGGCTCGGGACAATGACCTTCCTAGGCATTTTTGACCTAACGACGGGGAAGGACACAGAAAATAGGGGAAAACCTCGACGGAGATGACCTAAAGTGGGTCGGAGACGAGGTCGGAGACGGCTCTAGGGTTTTTTAACAATGGCGGCTGAAAATAGAAGTAAAAAGAAAAACATTCCGCTTAGGGTTAAAAGTCGGATTTCCGACCTCGAGTCGACTTCAGTAAGTCGCGAGTCGACTCGACCCCGAGTCGACTCCCAAATATGCGCGAGTCGACTCCTCCATGAGCCAACTCTAAAATATATCCGAGTCGACTCGAGCTCTGGCACACAACCAAAAATCTTGTTATTTTCGTGCCAAACGAGAGAGTTATGGACTTATCTAGGATTTAAGAAATGATTTGATGATCATAGATAAGAAATCCTATGTCCAACATAAACTAATTCTCAAAATCAATTAACTAGAGAAGAGTATCACTAGAATGGATCAATCACTCCTAACCCTCTTCTAAGTATGCAAAATCGATCTTCACCCAAAGATTTTGTGAAGATATCAGCAAGTTGATCATCAGTACAAATAAATTGAAGTGTCACATCACCATTCAGTACATGATCTCTTATGAAGTGATGTCTTATCTCAATGTGTTTAGTTCTTGAATGCTGAATTGAATTTTTAGTTAGATTAATGGCACTTGTATTATCACAGTTAATGGAAATTTTATCTTGTTTAATGCCATAATCTTCAAGTTGTTGTTTAATCCACAAGATTTGAGCACAACAACTCCCGACAGCAACATATTCGGCTTCAGCCGTAGATAGTGCAACCAAATTTTATTTCTTGCTAAACCAGGAGATTAGGTTTTCTCCTAAGAATTGACATGACCCGCTGGTACTTTTTCTATCAAGTTTGCAACCAGCGAAGTCTGAATCAGTGTACCCTATTAAGTTTATGCTCGAATCTTTAGAGTACCATAAACCTATGGTTTTTGTTCCTATTAGGTATTTAAAGATTCTCTTAACAGCAATTAAGTGTGATTTCTTAGGATTAGATTGATATCTAGCACACATGCATACACTAAACATGATATCAGGTCTACTTGCAGTAAGATATAATAAAGATCCTATCATACCTCTATACATCTTTTGATCTACTGATTTATCTGATTCATCTTTGTCAAGTTTGCATGATGAA
The DNA here is from genome assembly GCF_009389715.1 of Phoenix dactylifera. Lineage (NCBI taxonomy): Eukaryota > Viridiplantae > Streptophyta > Magnoliopsida > Arecales > Arecaceae > Phoenix > Phoenix dactylifera. Next base: position 6,670 of record NW_024069658.1, read on the forward strand.
CTCATGGGTATGCTGATTGACTTGTTTCCTTCCATATCAAACTTCTTAAGCATCTCCTTGATGTATTTTGCTTGACAGATGAAGATGCCTTCTTTAGATTGTTTGATTTGGAGCCCAAGAAAATAGTTCAGCTCTCCCATCATGCTCATTTCAAATTCACTCTGCATTAGATCAGCAAATTCTTCGCAGAGGCGATTGTTAGTAGCACCGAAAATAATATCATCTACATAAATCTGAACTACTAACATATCTTTGTTTTTCTTCTTTAAAAACAGTATTGTATCAACGTTCCCTCTAGAGAATTCATGGTCTAACAGAAATTTGCTAAGTCTTTCATACCATGCTCTAGGAGCTTGTTTCAAATAATAAAGTGCTTTGTTATCACGATTCAATTTTCATCAAGTTTATTTTTATATATCCATTTAGTTCCTATTATTGAGTATTCAGTGGGTCGTTCAACTAGGTTCTATACTTTGTTTCTAGTGAATTGGTTTAGCTCTTCTTGCATTGCATTTATCCAATTTACATCATTTTCAGCTTCTTCTATGTTTTTAGGTTCAAAGTGTAAGACAAATGCTAGATGATTATTTAAGTTCCTAAGAGATGCTCTAGTTCTAACAGGTTGAGAGAGATCTGATGACCCAAAGATTGAGTTAAAGATTGATTTTGATGATCACAAAACCTTGAAGTATAATTACTAATATTTGTGTTGCAAGAAGAAAGATAATTTATTTTGCAAGGAACATAGCAAGTTGAAAAAATACAAGAAGGCCTCAAAAGCTCTCAAAAAAAGTTGGAAGAAAGCTTCACTTCATTGGCCCAAGTTTCAAGTTCAAAGGATTCAAGTTGGAGGAGCAAATTCAAAGAAAGATTCAAAAGAATAGTCCTCGAGTCGACTCTTGGAAGTTCCGAGTCGACTCTGGCACTCTAGAGTCTCAAGAAACAGTGCTCGAGTCGACTTCGATACTCTACGAGTCGACTCCGACTGAGAACAAACAAAAAGACAGAGAGTTGATTTTCAGCGCTACAGTGATCTCGAGCCGACTCCAACTTCAGCGCTACAGTGCGGAGTCGACTCCCAGCTACAGTGCCGGCAGACTACTATTCACGAGTCGACTCCTATTTCAGCCGAGTTGACTCCTGCTTCAGCCGAGTCGACTCTAGCACGCTGGGAGGCATAACGGCTAGTTTTTTCTTGATTCCAACGGCTCTATTTTTGTCTCTAACGGCTAGATTTTTGTTCTCACTCCCTCTAAAGCTATAAAATCAAGAGGAGAGCTAGGGAAGAGGGTATGGAAGTGGGAGAGAACATTTAGGGAAGAGATTTTAAAGAGATTACAAGGAAAATCTCCCATAAGCACAAAAGGGCCATCCAAAGTGAAATAGAGAGAAGAAGAGCATCCAAGTGAATCCCAAAGCTTCCTCTCCATCCGTGTGCTGCCTCGATGATCCTCTACCTCATGCCAAATCTGAAGAGGGTCAAGTAAAGAAGAAGCCGAGTTCCTTCATCTTCAAAATTCGTTTGAGAGCTTCTCTTTACTCCATTTGTTTTTATTTGATATATTTGCTTAGTTAAGAAGCTTGTATTTGCTTTAAATTCTTAGTCTAATATCTTGTAACTTAATTCAATCAAGGGATTGAATCAAGAGGTTAAGGTTTGTTGGTGAGCCAAAGGAAAAACCAACGGTGTTAAGGTTTGTTGGTGAGCCAAAGGGAAAACCAACGTTGTAAGGTTGTGGTTGGTGAGCCTTTGGGGAAAACCAACTGGGTTGATTGTGAACCCGGAAAACAATCGTTGTAAGGTTGTGGTTGGTGAGCCTTTGGAAAAACCAACTGGGTTGGATTGTGAGCCCGTGAAAACAATCGGTTGGTTCTAGTCGGTGAGCCTGTGAAAACCGACCGAGTTCGTTGTGATCTCGTAAAACAACAAGTTGGGTTGTGAGCTTGTAAAACAACCGACTGTAATCTGAGGGATTATAGTGAAATTCCCAAGAGGTCTTGGGGAGTGGATGTAGGTGCTGGGATGCACCGAACCACTATACTTTTGTTGTGTTTGTGATGCTCTTTGTTGTTTGACTTCCTCACTCACTCACTTACTTAGATACTGTGCTTGCTTAACTCTTCTCCGTGCATCCTTTAGTTGCAAGCATATTAAATTTACTTAATCAAGTCTCATTCAATTGAATTGCATACTTGGGCAAACTTAGACTAATCTTTTATTGAGTCTGCTGCTTAATAGTTGATTAAATTAGAATCATACTCTTGCTAAGTTTAAATTTCACTAAGCATCCATACAACTTAGCTTAATTAACTCTAAAAGATTAGAAGTAGTTGAAAAGTTTTTAAAAGACCCAATTCACCCCCCCTCTTGGGTTGTCACCTTGGGCAACAGGATCATCTAAAATTAATTCCTTAGGATGACCATGAGCATACCTCCAAGCCTTAGTCAGCCCATGATCCACAATTACCTCTTGGCTTGTTGATGCTTCTCCAATTTGCTTTGGTTCATCTTCTTGTAATGTCATCTCATCAATCTTTTCTTCAAGAATTTCTGCATCATCATCAAGAGCTACTTTCTTGCTAGAAGAGATATCATTAGTATCATCAAAAACAACATGTATAGACTCTTCAATAACAAGGATTCTTTTGTTAAAGACTCTATAAGCTTTTCTTGATGTAGAATATCCCAAAAAGATACCTTCATCAGATTTAGAGTCAAATTTACCTAAGTTATCTTTGCCATTATTATGAATGAAACACCTACATCCAAAAATATGAAAATAGTTTACTTTGGGCTTTCTATTTCTCCAAAGTTCATAAGGTGTTTTCTTTATAATGGGTCTCAATAAAACTCTATTTAAAATATGACATGATGTATTAATGGCTTCTCCCCAAAAGTACTTAGGGAGGTTACTTTTGTTAGATGTATGCCCTAGAAGCCAATTTGGCTGACACATTGTTGATTCTAGGGACATAATTTTGTACTTGACTATTTATTGTTGAATAAATAAAAGGCATCTTTTCATTCATATTGTTTATGTGTCTATGAATCGTCCAGAAATTAATAAGATGATGATACATATTCTCAAGAGTTGAGAATTTGAGCCATGTATCATTGGTGATTAATTTCTAAATGCTCCTGATCAATGGATCATCACGAGGACGGTGATCGATCCGATCAGTGCACAAATCACTTTCCTTCTGGATGGACGAGACTTCAGTCCACAGTGTAGGGACACTGAAGTGATAGTGCAGGTGCTTGTTAGAGAACAAGGGTACTGAGCGTGACCAAGACAAGAAGTCACTTGGATGTCTATCCACTCGTCAGTGACTTGCTTGATGTTGCAGTAGTGTGACTGGTCCTTTGACCTGCGGTGCTTCGGCTACTCACAGTGAGGTTATTGTAGTTTGACTGCACACATACATGGTCTCTAGCCATATGGGTCCATGCAGTGAGATTGGCTGCAATAAGTTCACTGTAGGAGTAGGGTATGCACCTATAAGAAATCTATCGACCTTGATAGAAGATGAGTGATCCTATGTGATTTGTTAGACTGAGTTCTAAGACCTTGGCCGGGGCAGTAATATAAAGTGGAAAAAGAGTTTTCCACTATCGAACTCGAGTCGAATAAATCTTGACATATGACAGACGATGGGGTTTGACGAGTTGTCCATGACCTCCGTCCTGTATGGATCCACGATAGTAGGACTGTATCACACGTTAACTGCACCTAGAGGTTCATCATTCCATTCTGCTGGGTAGCCACTACATGCTGCTAGGTGTCACTGGTGGATGGTGGGACTCACAGGGATTATCTCGATGATCGATAAACCCTAATGAGTAGAGTTGGAATCGTTCCAACCCATTGAAAGGAGTTTTCAATGATATAGTGATAGAGATCACAATATATCTCACTACCAGTCAGAGTAGAACCTATGGGGTCACACACTAGAAGTATTGACCGATCCGATGGTTGAAAAGTGATTATGAATCACAAGTAATCAATTCGATTGATAAGAAGCTGAAGAAGGACAAAGGGAATTAATTAATTGGACTTAAACAAAAATTCTACTTCGGGTAGGATTTCTAGAGTCCTAATTGGATTAGGACTGGGAATCCTAGTTGGAGTAGGACTGGAATTCCTACTTGGAATAGGATTCCTACAATCCTAATGAGATTAGAAATTTTGAATTAAAATCGAATTCTTACTTGGAGTAGGATTCCTAGAGTCCTAATCAAATTAGGACTTTGGATTCAAATTAGAGTCCTAATTGGATTAGGACTAGAATTAAACAAATCCTAATTGGATTAAGATTTCTTAAGTCCTAATTAATTATTAATCTAATGAATCAACATGACTCCTAATTGGATTAGGATTGAAGAGTTCAATTGAGTCATGGTTCATTCAAGTCCTAATTGGATTAGGACTAGCATAGATTGAACCCGATTGATTCATGATTTGGTTAATCCTAATTAGATTAGGACTAAACCATGAGAAGGGCACCTAATCCTCTTTGGAAGAGAATTGGGTTAACCAAGTAAGAGGGGCATGAGCCCCTCTCATCCTTGATCACTTGGTGCGGCACAAGAGAGGGGGCCGGCGCCCCCCTCTTTGGAAAGTCATCTAGGGCTCATACTTTGGAGGAGCCCTTGATGGCTATAAAAGGGCTTATGAGGCCGGCGCCCTAGAAGCATTGAAGCCTCTCCCTCTTGTGCCGTGGCCACCCTCTCCCTCTCCTTTTGTTTCAGCTGCAAGCAAGGGAAGAAGGACTCCAAGAGTTGGCGGCTTCCTCCCCTTCCCTTCCTTCATCCAGCGCAAGGAAGAAAAGAAGGCTGCGTGGGGATTCATCTTCTTCCTCTTCTTCATCCTTCTTCTTCCTCCTCTCAAGCACAATCAAGGGTTGATTGAAAGAGAGGAGATCAGCCATCAAAAGAAGTCTTTGCAAGGGAGCTAGCACCCCGGGAAGACAAGAAAGCTTTGATCGGTCCTCTGCTTCGTGTGGATACCCGTAGAGGCCGGACGTTTGAACGACTTCAAACGAACCTTCATCCTAAAACCACGATCATCAGTTTGCGGTGATCATCTACCCGCACAAGGTGAAGATCTGATCTTCTAAAGGTTTTAAAAGTTTTCAATTCTTGCCTAACTACGAACGGTTCATGAAACAACGTTCATGCGATGAACGTCGATCCCGCACATGCCTCTTCCGCTGCCACCTGATTTAATTTTTGAAATATCAGCGGCATGGGCGGGTTCCCAACAGTGGTATCAGAGCCTAGGCTTCGTAGATTAAGGTAAGAATTAAATATCTAAAGGCTTATCAGATCTGAAAATTGAATGATCATGCATGCTGAAAATTTCTGCATGCAGATTTTTCAGGGGTGCTGATTTTTGCATGCTGATTTTTATGTGATAAAATGATGATTCTAATTGCGTTGTTAATGAGATTACAAAGTTTAGAATCATGATTAGCATGATCAGCAACCTATATCATGATATAATCAGTTAGTTTTCAGATCTGAAAATTATAATTGTTGCATATGGTGATGATCATAGGATTCAAACCCTTTTGGTATCAAATGTAATGACCTGCGATGTGATCTGCGATGTCATGTAATTTTTCAGATGCTTGCATGCATCTTATTTGATGTTTTGAGAGGCCTGCGTGCCTCCTAAAAGGAGATGTAAATTATTTTTATTTTTATTTTATATCTGGTTGTATTTTTGTGATGTGATGTACGTCAACGATCAAGTTGAAGACAAGGCATGAGATGAACACGGGTCTAAGCGGTTGATGGCGATTGGATCAAGGGTTGGTCAAGGATCGAATCAAGGAGGCTTGGAACCAATTCAAGAGTTGAAGACTGATTAATTTGTTGTTGTTGTCGTTGTTGTTGTTTTTTTTTTTTTTAATTCGATTGATGAAACTTCAAATTCCAAGTGCATACTAGCTAGAAAAAAAAAAATTTTAAATTAAAATCTAATTTAAGATACATAAATGATAAGAATTTCAAAGCACACACGGTTTTATTTACTAAGTCAGCCCAAATTCTAGATTAGTATGCAATCTAAGTTAAAGTCATTAAGTTTCCGTTTAGGGAGTTGTAAGACTTATTTATACTGGAGTGCTCGGTGAAATCTGGACCGTACACAAGCTAAGGGTTTGGATCTCCAAAATATTGTTAATACTAGTAGTTTCCAAGGATTGGTCGAAAAGACCTACTCACTGATTCAAAATCATCTTATCTGCAGGATTTCGAGAGTTGTGGATGTTTACTTTAGTACCTCACGGGCTTTATCTGTAATATTCCAGTTTACTCGAATTTTTACAATGACGGCTTTCACACTATTGTCTTTTCGGTCAATACAACATTTTTTTTTCTTTTTTTTTCTTTTTTTTTTAAAGAAAGATATATAAATTGTGCACTTTTACTCTTGTGGTGATTTCTCCGTGTAACGAGCAATCAGTCGACAACTCTCACACCAGTTGGCATAAGGTGTCGGGCATCAAGACTCCCCTACGGACTTATGCTCGGAGTCCTCATCACAAGCCCACTTGATCTTTGACAATAGGTAGCCCTTTTCGATGTTCCTGACTAAATCCATTTTTATTGATGTTTTTTTTTTTTTTTTGGATTAGATAAGTATGATTCATCAGGGTCCAAGGTTGCTACCATACTCTCAACATAATGTCGAGCCTAGACCTTAGAAGAGTCGGCCAGTGTGTAGTGAAATTCCAAAGTATTAATTAGCTTACAACTCCCTAAGAGAGACTTAATAAAAAGAACTTAAATTTGTATTACTTCCCACTAGTCATTGGGCTTTTTAGATTTTATATACCTTGTGTGTTTATCATTCTCGCATAAATGTATATAAATTAGGATTTTTTTTTTAACCAAAACTTTTTTTTTAATAACTTTTTTTTATTATTATTTTATGAAAATAAACACATTTTTTTTAAAAAAAATATTTTTAATTTTTTATTTTTTTTTAAAAAATAATTTTTTTATTATTATTTTTTAACTTTTTTTTTTTTTGAAAATCAAGATGAATACCCCCAAACCTAAACCTAACATTGTCCTCAATGTTAAGAAATAATCTAAGAGAATTGGGTTGCCTCCCAACAAGCGCTAAGTTTATTGTCTTCAGCCAGACACAGTGAGATAGTTTTTGCATCTCCTTTTATGAGGTCATCTATTTTGTCTATCATAAAACACTCAACTTCCCTCGCGGGTTGGTCGGCCGCATTGAACACATTTAATTTTACCTTCATGTTCCCAAATGATATGTTCATTACCCCTGTTCTACAATTGATGCATGCATTGGCTGTTGCTAAAAAGGGCCGCCCAAGGATAACGGGGATTTGTTTATTAGGATTGGGCTCATGTTCCATATCAAGGACAATGAAATCTACTGGAAAATAGAATTTATCTACCTTGACAAGAACATCTTCAATTATCCCACGTGGTGTTTTTACAGATCGATCAGCCAATTGAAGGAATACCGAGGTTGGTTTTAAATCACCTAAACCAAGTTTCTCATAAACTGAATAAGGTAAAAGGTTGACACTTGCCCCTAGATCTAAGAGTGCTCGATCAATGAAATTATTTCCTAAGACACAGGAGATGGTGGGAGCACCAGGATCTTTGAATTTTGGAGGGGTGTTATGTTGGAGAATAGAACTCACTTGCTCAGTTAGGAAGACCTTTTTAGGCACATGTGTCCTAGATTTTCGCTTTTGTGTACAAAGGTCTTTGAGAAATTTGGCATAGGAGGGAACTTGTCTGATGGCATCAAGGAGTGGGAGGTTGATTTTAACTTGTTTGAAGACCTCCATCATCTCTTCTAATGAAGTTCCCTTTTTGCCAAATGGAGAGGGTGAAGTAAGAGCTTCAGGAAATGGGGCCTTTGGGATGTGAGTTTTGGCAGAAGATGGACTAGCTGAAGAAGAAGAAGAAGGTTTTAGATTTTCATTTGACACATTTCTATCCTCTTCTTCACCTTCCTTATTGTTGTCCTCCCCAATCTTATTGTCTATTATACGTCCACTCCTTAGGGTAGTCAAAGCATTGGCTTGTTCATGATGAATTGCATTTAGTTGATTTTCTTGAGCCATGTATTGTCCCCTATTTAGCATACCCTATTTGATTATTGAAGTTTGTGGGTATCTTTACTGGAAACCCTCACGAGACTATAACTCGTCCACTAGGGTAACCTAGGGGTTTAAAGCCTTGTTGCATGTGGTAAATGCAATCGCGATGCCTGCGAAAGTGAGTTAGAGTTTTTCTTTTCTAGTTTTATTTTGCTCGAGGACTAGCAAAACATGGATTACTTAGTGGTTGGCTTGGAAGCTTTCCTTCCTCTCGCTTGTTTAGTGCATTAGCTAGTTGACCCATTTGGGATTCTAGCTTGGCGATTGATTGCGTGTGAGAGTGCACTAATTGTGTAATGGTTTCTAAACCTTGAAGGGCGTTCAACACTTTCTCCTCAAAGGCTGTGTTTCTTTAGGGTGGAGGAGAAGTGTGTTGAAATTGAGTCGAGGGATGGTAGGGATAAATATTTTGTTGGGTTTGAAAATTCTGAGGATTTTAAAAATTTTGGGAATAGGGTTGGGCAGTATTCGAAGCTTGCTGCTTCCAAGAAAAGTTTGGATGATTTCGCCATCCCGGGTTATATGTATTGGAAAATGGGTCATTACCCGGTCTAGGCAGGGTTTGAGCAGCATTGATGTGTTCTTGCACGAGTTCGGGGAATTGGGGTGCTGAAGGGCACTCACGAATAGGGTGGGATGGGCTAGAACAAATAGTACACACTTGTGCTTGGGAAGAGTTCATGTAATGCCCACCTATCATCAGTTGGTCAATCTTATAGGACAATGCATCTACCTTGCTAGACAGGTCCATAGAATGACTTATTTCACAAATGGTCCCTTTTCTTTGAGAACTCGGGGGTGCTTGACGAGAACATGAAGCATGGTGGAGAGAGTTTTCATTTAGATTTTCAAATAATTTCCATGCTTCATGCTCATTTTGAAGCATGAATGTCCCCCCACATGCGGCATCAATCATCTGACGGTTTCGTTCAGTCAATCCGTCATAGAAGCATTGCACTAGCTGCCACTTAGGTATTTGATGATGAGGGCATTTACGGATTAGGTCCCGAAATCTCTCCCAAGTTTCATGAAATTCTTCTCCCTCGGTTTGGGAGAAGCTTGTAATGGCACGTCTAAACTGGTTCGTTCTTCCTATAGGAAAGTATTTTTTAAGAAATTCTTGTTGCATTTGATCCCAAGAACGAATTGAGTTAGCTTCTAAATAATTCAGCCATTGCTTAGCTCTATCTTTAAGGAAGAAGGGGAATAATCTAAGTTTTAAAGCATCATCAGTGAAATTTTGAATCTTGACAGTGGTGCAAATCTCAAGGAATTCATCTAGGTGTTTATATGGGTCTTCATTGGTGAGCCCATAAAAAGATGGGAGCATTTGGATCACACTAGACTTTATTTCATATTGTACAGCTGCTACCTCAGGTAATCGAATGCAAGATGGGGAAGTGTAAATAGTGGGAGTAAAGTAGTCCCTCAGGAGTTTGGGTTGTTCTTCAGCCATCTTAAGAGGTGAGGATGATCCTAATATTTTGATCTTAGCTCGAATGTTCCTAAGGGTTCGTTCTATTTCAGGGTCAAAAGGTAATAGGTTTTGTACTCTAGAACGACTACCGTGCATACACTAGTACTCGATCAATCAAGCATGCAATAAAAGAGAAAAGCATATCAATCCTAGTCTTTGTCCTAAAATCACTAGACAGCTCCTAACTGGTTTGAAGAGGGCACCTAAGCCTCCAATCCGGTCTAATGAACCGAGTTGACCAGGTAAGCTCCCAGGTAAGTGGAGGGGTCACGATGCGTTCGCAAAGGTCCCACTTAAAACCCACTTGCCTCGAACAGATGAACTGTCTCCCTTATAGGGACAAAGCTTGCCTAGACATCAATTAAGCCACCGAGCGAAATTGGTGCAACCTTCGGTGATCTTCGTCCTATTGAGCTCGAATGTCCCTAGGGGCCAACGTCTAATTGATTTTAATTAAAGTGACACTATGTGAGATTGAGTTCACCTAAGTTGGGCAAGAGTCCGGTGATGAAATCCGGCTCCTATCTTGTCGGGGTGATTGCCCTTACTATGTGCAAATTGATTTGTGTATGTGTATCAAGCATGCATTCACAATTTTGCTATAATTAAAATCAAACAATCACCACAAAATTTTAAACCAATAATTAAATAAAAAAAGTTTAGAGATTACCAAAGGGAATTTCCCTAGCAATTTAATTTTTTTTTTTTTTGCAAACCTCTACAGCATTTCTTTTCCGGCAGTTCTCCTTTTGATCATCCCAGAATTTTTTTTCGATTCCTGATCAAATAAAAAAAGAATAAATAAATAAAAATTAGTAAGGGAGAAAAAAAAATAAGAAAAGTAACAATAATAAAAAAATTTTAAAATTTTTTTTAATTTTTAAATAATTTTTTTTTTAATAAGAAAAATAACTATGCTAGCAATCCCCGGCAACGGCGCCAAAAATTGATCGGTTATTTCAATTTCAAAAATAAACCACGCAATAGCACGTATCCTGTAGGATAGTGATTACGGGTGTCGGTCCACAGGGATTGGAGACAAGTTATTTTTCCTAATTAAATAATTACTTCAAAGGGGATAAGCTAGAGTAAATGATAAAAACTAAGAATTAATATGGGTGAAGTAGTATGAATTATCTATGGAGAGAGGTGTTTAGGGCTAGAATCCACCGATGGATTCGTAAGTGTGATGCTTACAATGACTTAGATGCGTGTATGATCTGATTGCTCTTAACTACAAGTTAGGGCAATCATACAAAAAGCTGAAATCTAACCCACAGTATGAGTCATCTAAGCCTGGCACAAACCATCTTTTCTAAGGATAGGCATGGTCTGTCCTATTTAGCATGATTCATCTGATGATTAATTTTTCAAAGATAAATTCGATAGTTGCATAGCAATTTCTTCCAAACCACAGGTATTGGATTCAATTTCGATAAACTAGATTAATTCATGCAAAGACTTTCTACAAGATAAACATCTTACATAAATTAAACAAGACATTTTAAGATCATAATTTCATTGAGTATGCAACTGTCTTACAACGCTAAAAATCAAAGAAATGCAACACAAATACTCATCCATGGCTTCATCAAACCCCTAAACCGAGGCTTAGCTGCTCATGGTGGCCGGAAGTCCTCCCATCTTCATCTCCCTCTCCGCTTTCTTCTTCTTTTCACTGAAACAGGGGGTCTCCCCTTTTTTTCGCCCCCCAGATCCGAGCTCCTCTCCCCCCTTTTATAGATCGCCCGAGCCTTGAATCCGGTGATGGATTCATGGGGAACGGACGCATGATTCTTGGGACGGACTGCACGCAAGGCTGGATCAAGGGAGCTGGTTCGATGGGAGCTGCCGTGAGATTAGCTGGGACGGCTGGCGAATGGCTTGAATCCAGAAGAGAGGGACGGCTAGATGCTTGGGCTCACGCATGATCTCACGGGATGCTGGAGATGTTGATCCGGAAAGGAGGAATCTGCGGGATTAATGGGAAAGCATCACGGGATGCTGAGAGGCTGACTCGGAACGGAAGAAGATGAGATGGGAGGCTGGCTGCGGGATCCTTGATGGCTGAAGAGGAATGGATCTGGGGTCGTGATCGATGGGAGGAAGGAAGCGCGGGCTGAGGCGGAGGCGTTGATGAAGCGGACGGTGTGGCACGCGGACGCTGGGAGGAAGAAGCGCCACGGGATCCGGCGGAGAGAGGTGGCCGACGACGACGTTGGGGCGAGCTCCTTTGATCGCACGGGGGAGGATTGCGTTTGTTGTGAGCGAGGCGGGATCACGGGAAGATTTGGCAACGGGAGGAACAGTGGATTAGTCGGGAAGAAGAAGAAGATAAACAGTGAATTTATTTATTTATTATTTAATTTTTGTATATACATAAATATATATATATATTTGTAAAAACACTGTTCATATGAACAGTGTTTTCACGGGATACTGTTCATATGAACAGTGAATCCAGTAATTCGTTCCGAAATTATTTTTTATTTACTTTATTATTTTATTATTTATTATTATTATATTTTTTTGTTTTAAAATTATAAATTTTATATGAAGGCACGCAAGGCATTGGTTGGGAATTGACTTTGGGTTTGAGGTGGGTCATGATTGTTGATTTGCTTGAAATTGTTCTCGAGCCCAATGTTATTTAAATTTAATTCTTCCTGAGCTGCTTCAAATCGAACTCGACCCGACAAGACTAAAAAACCAGACCGTGACCTAATAAAAAGGGTTAATCAAACTTTTGCCCCATACATAATTAATTATAACTTTCGATCGAATCAGGACAAAAACCCATTTAATTATAACCTCGGCTTGATTACAACTCTATTAGGTGAATAAATCAGGTCAACACAATCTCCTCCTTATATGTTTTTTTGTAGTTTTCATGAAAGATCGCAACCGGAAGAGGGACAAGTTCAGAGTCGGTTTGAAGAAAAGAATTATTTACTTCTTACTATAATTTAAATTTATTTCAATGATTATTCGATTTCATGGTAAAACAAGTAGTTATTCGTTTAAGAACATTGATAAGTGCTGGAAAAAGAATATTAAATTATAGATTAATCAGCACTTATCAAAGACCATTTGATCGATTGACGTGCATGTGCTTGTAATACGACCTAACTAGAATCCATGATCATCACCTATTTAAAGTTTAGCTTTATTTGATGCTGCGATTATAACTGCCTGTGATGTGCCGTTTACCTGTGATGTGAATGTGAGTCGGGTAGATAGGTTTACATATGATGTAGCAAACCCAATTGAGACCTAAATCAAAATCTCCTCAATCAAGTCGAGAGTGAACCGACATGAGCAAGTCATATTAGATTAATTGATCTAATTGGTGTCTAGGAAAGCATGAAAGGTGGTTACTTAATTAGGACCTTACTCTCTGAGTAAGGGGAGCCTCCCACCTGCTTACCTGGCCAATTGTTCGATTACCTCTTATGAAGGGCTCAAGTTGCAAACACTAAGACCTGATTAACCAATATTAAGTCAATAGGTCTTCCACTGCAGTAGAGCTGCTAAGGCCTTTCTGATGTTGATTTGTCTCGGCTGGACACAGTGGTCAAGTTGCATCGGGGGGCTGGACCTCTCTATAGACATGAGATATTGTAGGGTAAAGGTGGGGTTGGGCACCAATAACTGTTAGGTGAGGACCCAATGACGACTTTATTCCTACGGTTATACGGTGGGTCTGACTTAACTAAGAAATGGGACCAATAACTGTTAGGTGAGGTTTTCATGGCTTAGAGACCAAGTTACACTGCAACATGCTTGAGAAGCATTGTACAAGAGTAGTACATTCATCAGTCTATGTGTCACCAATAACTGTTAGGTGAGGTGGCATGTAAATTGGTGGGACCGCAGTACCCACTAGAAACCCTAGTCGTGTGGGATTTCCGTTTTCCTACCAGGGGAGTGTGAGGGATTCGAGAAAATAGTGGGAGTTACATTTGTTCTAAAAGACCTTAGAACAGATTAGGATCAAGTACAAAAGTCTAACTAGAATCTTTACTCTCTGCAGATACAATGTCAGCTTCAAACCCTTTGACCCGTATTCTTGAGACCAACCGACTGACCGGAACCAATTACAAAGACTGGCTTAGAAATTTCAAAATTGTTTTGGACTGTGAGAAAATAGGCTACATACTCGATTCAGATATCCCCACACTACCAACACGTCCTACTGATGTTCAACGAGAGATGCATAAAAAGTGGTTGGATGATGACATTAGAGTAAAATGCTATATGATGGCATCCATGTCAACTAAACTCCAATGCCAGCATGAAAATATGAAGACTGCTAGGGACATACTGGCACACCTGCAAGAGTTGTATGGTGAGCAGAGTCGCACAGCTTGTTTTGAAGTGTCCAAGAGGCTTTTCAAAGCGAAGATGCACGAGGGGCAGTCTGTCAATGATCACGGTCTGACTATGATCAAGGACCTAGAGGAGCTTGAGAAGCTCGGTATGGACATGCACAAGGAATTGCAAGTAGATCTGATCCTTCAATCCCTTCCTGATTCATTTGGTCAGTTTATAGTAAACTACCACATGAATAAGATTGAATGCACTAAGACTGAACTAATCAACATGTTGGTAACTGCTGAGGGAGCCTTGAAAGGTTCAAGGGGCAATGTCCTTGCTGCTGAGTTGACTTCTGGTTCCAAAAGAAAGTCTACTTGGAAGAAAAAGAAGCCTGCTAAGAAGCAGAAAAAAGACAAGAAGCCAAAGAAGGAAGTTCAAAAGAAAAAGGCTAATGACAAAGAAAAATGTTTCCACTGCAATGTCGAAGGCCACTGAAAGAGAAACTGTCCTTCATACCTCGAGAGCCTGAAGAACAAGAAAGGTGACACACCTTCAGAAGGTATAGACTTGCTCATAATTGAAACTAATTTAACGGTTTCTTCTACTTCTAGTTGGGTTATAGATTCTGGTTCTAGTGCTCATTTGTGCACTACCATGCAGGGTCTAAAGGAAAGTAGAAGGCTGACGGAAGGTGCGGTAACCCTTCGGGTTGGCAATGGGGCAAAAGTTGCTGCTGTGGCTGTGGGCACCTACCATCTGCGACTACCGTCTGGATTTAGTTTAATACTTAGAGACTGCTATTATGTACCTGTTGCTAGCAGAAATTTGATTTCTGTTTCATGTCTAGCACAGGAAGGTCATGTTTTTACATTTGACAAAGACTACTGTTCTATTTATTTAAGAAATAAAATAGTCGCACGTGGTTTTATGATTGACAGTCTCTATCATTTACATATGGATGTATCTGTGAATGTTACCGAGCAAGAAGTGAGTGCCAAAGGATCCAAAAGATCCAGAGATGAGATAAACCAAAGATATTTGTGGCACCTCAGGCTTGGCCATATTGGAGAGGACAGAATGAACAAAATGGATAAAGATGGTCTTTTAGGCTCATTGACTTCCGAGTCATATCCAGTTTGCGAGTCCTGTCTTCAAGGAAAAATGGCTAGACTGCCCTTTGGAGGACATGGGGAGAGGACCACTGAAATACTTACCCTAGTACATACAGATGTATGTGGCCCATTCGATGTGCTAGCCAGGGGACGTTATTCTTACTTCATTACCTTTACCGATGATTATTCACGGTATGGGTATGTGTATCTTATGAGACACAAGTCTGAATCTTTTGAAAAGTTCAAAGAGTTCAAGAATGAAGTAGAAAAACAAACTGGAAAACCTCTTAAGGCTCTTCGATCAGATCGAGGAGGAGAATACCTTAGTGGGGAATTCAGGGACTATCTCAAGGAAAACGGCATAGTCTCAAAATGGACACCTCCGGGTACACCTCAACTCAACGGGGTGTCAGAGAGGAGGAATCGGACCCTATTGGATATGGTCAGGTCCATGATGAGCTTCACTGATTTACCTATGTTCCTTTGGGGAGATGCCTTACTCACAGCGATTTATTTATTGAATAGAGTTCCCTCTAAATCCGTTCCTACCACACCGTATGAGATATGGCATGGTAAAAAACCAAGTCTGGGTCATCTCAAGATTTGGGGATGTCCGGCCCACGTCAAGAGACTACAGGCGGACAAACTAGAGGCTAGGACCATAAGTGCTCGTTTTATAGGATATCCTAAAGAATCATTAGGATACAATTTTTACGTCTCAGAGGATCACAATGTGTTTGTGAGCCGTCATGCCATCTTCTTGGAAAATCAGTTTATCCTTGATAGAGGCAGTGGGAGGAAAATTGAGCTTGAAGAGAAAGTCTCTGAAAAGCAACGAGTCATGGATCCTATAGAACCCATTCATAAAGAGCCAGTACACGATGTCCCTCGACCACCTCGTAGATCTAGTAGGGTCTCCCATCCTCCCGATAGATACTTAGGTATACTAGAAGAGGATACCGAGGAAATGTTCCTAGTGGAAGATAGGAATCACATACAGGATCCCAAAACCTACAATGAGGCGATATCTGATATCGATTCCGAGAAATGGCTGGAAGCTATGAAGTCAGAGTTAGACTCCATGCATTCCAACCAAGTCTGGACCTTAGTAGACCCACCAGAAGGTATTGTACCTATTGGATGCAAATGGATCTACAAAAGGAAGATAGGTTCGGATGGAGAGGTAGAGACCTATAAGGCAAGGCTTGTGGCGAAAGGGTATAGTCAGCGCGAAGGCATTGACTATCAGGAGACCTTTTCACCTGTAGCCATGCTAAAATCCATCCGAACATTGCTTGCTATTGCAGCATTTCATGATTATGAAATATGGCAGATGGATGTGAAAACTGCTTTTCTGAATGGATATCTTGATGAAGATATCTATATGGAACAGCCTTTGGGTTTCACTTCTAGTGATGGAGATCACAAGGTCTGCAAGCTGCAAAGGTCCATTTATGGACTAATACAAGCATCTCGGAGTTGGAACACTCGTTTCGATGATGCAATCAAAACGTTTGATTTCATCAAAAACGAAGAGGAACCGTGTGTTTATAAAAAGGTTAGTGGGAGCACTGTCGTATTTCTCGTACTGTACGTGGACGACATCCTACTGATAGGGAATGATATTCCCATGCTAACCTCGGTCAAGGTCTGGTTGTCAAAAGAATTCTCCATGAAAGACCTTGGGGAAGCATCCTATATTTTGGGAATAAAGGTCTATAGAGATAGATCTAAAAGGATGCTTGGCCTTTCACAGAAAATGTACATAGAGGAGGTGCTGAAGAGGTTCAGCATGGAAAACTCCAAGAGGGGTCTCTTACCCCTAAGGCATGGAATTCATCTCTCCAAGAAGATGTGCCCCAACACATCTGAAGAGATTCAACGCATGAGCAAGATACCCTATGCATCGGCAATAGGGAGCCTCATGTATGCCATGCTATGTACACGACCTGATATAGCCCTTGCTGTGAGTGTCACAAGCAGATATCAGTCAAATCCAGGTGAAGAACACTGGACAGCTGTGAAGAATATTCTTAAGTACTTGAGAAGAACTAAAGATTTATTCTTGGTTTTTGGAGGATCATCAGAGTTAAAGGTAGAGGGGTACACAGATTCAGACTTCATGACTGATGTCGATGATAGGAAGTCAACATCTGGATATGTGTTCTTGTGCAATGGTGGTATGGTAAATTGGAAGAGTTCTAAACAACCGATCATTGCTGATTCTACTATGGAAGCTGAATACATCGCCGCCTCTGAAGCTGCTAAGAAAGGCTTCTGGTTCAAGAAATTCATTGCAGAGTTAGACGTGATGACATCAGATGCCATAACACTCTACTGCGATAATAATGGCGCTATAGCTCTTGCTAAGGAACCAAGGTCTCATCAGAAGTCCAAGCACATAGAGCGGCGCTTCCATCTCATACACGACTATGTTGAGAAGAAATATGTAGAGGTGCAGAGAGTAGACTCCGCGGATAACGTGGCGAACCCGTTCACTAAGCAGCTGAGTCAGCAAAAGACTGAAGCCCACCTTGAGAAGATGGGCCTAAGATATATGACCAATTGGCTTTAGGGCAAGTGGGAGATTGTTAGATGTATGCCCTAGAAGCCAATTTGGCTGACACATTGTTGATTCTAGGGACATAATTTTGTACTTGACTATTTATTGTTGAATAAATAAAAGGCATCTTTTCATTCATATTGTTTATGTGTCTATGAATCGTCCAAGAAATTAATAAGATGATGATACATATTCTCAAGAGTTGAGAATTTGAGCCATGTATCATTGGTGATTAATTTCTAAATGCTCCTGATCAATGGATCATCACGAGGACGGTGATCGATCCGATCAGTGCACAGATCACTTTCCTTCTGGATGGACGAGACTTGAGTCCACAGTGTAGGGACACTGAAGTGATAGTGCAGGTGCTTGTTAGAGAATAAGGGTACTGAGCGTGACCAAGACAAGAAGTCACTTGGATGTCTATCCACTCGTCAGTGACTTGCTTGATGTTGCAGTAGTGTGACTGGTCCTTTGACCTGCGGTGCTTCGGCTACTCACAGTGAGGTTATTGTAGTTTGACTGCACACATACATGGTCTCTAGCCATATGGGTCCATGCAGTGTAGATTGGCTGCAATAAGTTCACTGTAGGAGTAGGGTATGCACCTATAAGGAATCTATCGACCTTGATAGAAGAGGAGTGATCCTATGTGATTTGTTAGACTGAGTTCTAAGACCTTGGCCAGGGCAGTAATATAAAGTGGAAAAAGAGTTTTCCACTATCGAACTTGAGTCGAATAAATCTTGACATATGACAGACGATGGGGTTTGACGAGTTGTCCATGACCTCCGTCCTGTAGGGGATCCATGATAGTAGGACTGTATCACACGTTAACTACACCTAGAGGTTCATCATTCCATTCTGCTGGGTAGCCACTACATGCTGCTAGGTGTTACTGGTGGATGGTGGGACTCACAGGGATTATCTCGATGATCGATAAACCCTAATGAGTAGAGTTGGAATCGTTCCAACCCATTGAAAGGAGTTTTCAATGATATAGTGATAGAGATCACAATATATCTCACTACCAGTCAGAGTAGAACCTATGGGGTCACACACACTAGAAGTATTGACCGATCCGATGGTTGAAAAGTGATTATGAATCACAAGTAATCAATTCGATTGATAAGAAGCTGAAGAAGGACAAAGGGAATTAATTAATTGGACTTAAACAAAAATCCTACTTCGGGTAGGATTCCTAGAGTCCTAATTGGATTAGGACTGGGAATCCTAGTTGGAGTAGGACTGGGATTCCTACTTGGAATAGGATTCCTACAATCCTAATGAGATTAGGAATTTTGAATTAAAATCGAATTCCTACTTGAAGTAGGATTCCTAGAGTCCTAATCAGATTAGGACTTTGGATTCAAATTAGAGTCCTAATTGGATTAGGACTAGAATTAAACAAATCCTAATTGGATTAGGATTTCTTAAGTCCTAATTAATTATTAATCTAATGAATCAACATGACTCCTAATTGGATTAGGATTGAAGAGTTCAATTGAGTCATGGTTCATTCAAGTCCTAATTGGATTAGGACTAGCATAGATTGAACCCGATTGATTCATGATTTGGTTAATCCTAATTAGATTAGGACTAAACCATGAGAAGGGCACCTAATCCTCTTTGAAGAGGATTGGGTTAACCAAGTAAGAGGGGCATGAGCCCCTCTCATCCTTGATCACTTGGTGCGGCACAAGAGAGGGGGGCCGGCGTCCCCCTCTTTGGAAAGTCATCTAGGGCTCCTACTTTGGAGGAGCCCTTGATGGCTATAAAAGGGCTTATGAGGCCGGCGCCCTAGAAGCATTGAAGCCTCTCCCTCTTGTGCCGTGGCCACCCTCTCCCTCTCCTTTTGTTTCAGCTGCAAGCAAGGGAAGAAGGACTCCAAGAGTTGGCGGCTTCCTCCCCTTCCCTTCCTTCATCCAACGCAAGGAAGAAAAGAAGGCTGCGTGGGGATTCATCTTCTTCCTCTTCTTCATCCTTCTTCTTCCTCCTCTCAAGCACAATCAAGGGTTGATTGAAAGAGAGGAGATCAGCCATCAAAGAAGTCTTTGCAAGGGAGCTAGCACCCCGGGAAGACAAGAAAGCTTTGATCGGTCCTCTGCTTCGTGTGGATACCCGTAGAGGCCGGACGTTTGAACGGCTTCAAACAAACCTTCATCCTAAAACCACGATCATCAGTTTGCGGTGATCATCTACCCGCACAAGGTGAAGATCTGATCTTCTAAAGGTTTTAAAAGTTTTCAATTCTTGCCTAACTACGAACGGTTCATGAAACAACGTTCATGCGATGAACGTCGATCCCCGCACATGCCTCTTCCGCTGCCACCTGATTTAATTTTTGAAATATCAGCCGCATGGGCGGGTTCCCAACAACTTTCACACAACATGGTTCTAGCCATTTCCTCTAGAGTTCTATTCTTTCTTTCTATAACTCCATTTTGTTGTGATGTCCTAGGTGCAGAGAAATTATGAGTTATCCCCTTTTTACTACAAAATTTGGTCAAATAGATGATTTTCAAATTCCGTTCCATGATCACTCCTAATAGCTATAACTGAAGCATTTCTTGAATTAGTAACTTTCTTATGAAATTTCTTAAATACTGAAAATGCTTCATCCTTATGAGCTGAAGAACATGACCCATGTATATCTAGAAAAATCATCTACAATAACAAGACCATATTTGTTTCCACCAAGACTTGTAGTTCTAGTT
This sequence comes from Phoenix dactylifera, assembly GCF_009389715.1. NCBI lineage: Eukaryota > Viridiplantae > Streptophyta > Magnoliopsida > Arecales > Arecaceae > Phoenix > Phoenix dactylifera. Next base: position 27,010 of record NW_024069658.1, read on the forward strand.
GGTCCAAATAGATCCATGTGTAGTAGTTCAAGAGGTCTAGAGGTAGAGACACAATTTATGGATTTAAAAGAGCTCCTAGATTGTTTGCCATATTGACATGCTTCACAAATTTTATTTTTCTCAAATTTTAGTTTTGGCAAACCTATTACAGAATTTCTTTTAACTAACTTAGATATTGTATCCATACTTGCAAGACCTAATTTACGGTGCCATAACCAACTTGCATCATCAACCTTAGTATCACTTACTACTAAGCAAGGACTGTTTTTTAGCAAGGTCTTCAAGATCTACTACATAGACGTTACCACGTCTAATTCCTTTAAATACTAAACCATTGTCCTTTGAGTTGGTTATGATGCATAAAGATGGCTTAAACAAAACATCAAAACCTCTATCACATAATTGACTAACGCTAAGTAGGTTATGCTTAAAACCATCTACAAATCGTACATTATCAACAAAGGTTGAAGAGGTGATTTGTACTTTACCTATACCAACGATGTGACCTTGGTATTGTCTCCAAATATCACAGCACCTCCCTTCTTAGGCTCTAAGGTGAAGAATTGCTCCTTGTCACCCGTCATGTGTCTTGAGCAGCCACTATCCAAATACCAACAGTTTTTGTCGACTTTGGCTGCAAGACACTCCTACACAAGAAAATCATACAATTTTAGGTACCCAAATTTTCTTGGGTCCTTCAAGGTTAGTAATGTTGGTTCCTTTTGGAACCCAAACCTTTTTAATTTTTTTTTTAGCTTCTACTTTCCTATGGTCACACACATTAGCTTTATGTCCTAGTTTTCCACAGTAAAAACAGGTTATATTCTTAGTTTTACTTTTCCCTACTTTCACAAAGAAATTTTTAAGGAGCTTTTGCTTATTATTAGGTTTATACCCTAAACCAGCTCTATTAAACACAGCTCGTTGATTGTTAAGTATCATTTCAATTTTTCAGAACTACATGTAAACTTTTCAACAATAGATTTGTATTTTTCAAGCTCTTGTGTTAGCTTTTGTTTTTCTGTTTTTAGTATGTTTAAGTCTTTTGTGAGATTATCTTTTAAAGTTTGTTTACCATTTTTAAGTTCTGAAATTTCCTTAGTTAGTTTTTCGTTATCTTTAATTAAGGTATTAGTTTTTTTGAATTAACATTTGGTTGCTTCTTTTAAGTTCTAAATTTTCTTTAATGATAAAATTCTTGTTCTTAATTAATTTATCATACTTATGGAAGTGAGATTGATTAGTTAGTTTTAGTTCTTTATTCTTAAAGATTTATTGTCTTATATTCATCCATTAGTTTATTAAACCGCACCATACAATTCATCAAAGGTAAAATCTAAATGCGGTTTCAGATGTTACCTCATTTTCATTTTGTCATGAAGCAGAAGTTGGCCTTTTCCTCTTGTTCCTCATCCGATGATGATGATGATAAATCGGAGTCCGACAAAGTGGAGACGAAGACTTTTTTTTTCTTATATTTGCTGCCCTTCTTAAGTAAGGGACAGTCAACTCTGAAATGTCCGGGCTTCCTGCATTCATAGCATCCGATTCCTTCATTTTTCCTTTTTCTTACCTTTATCCTTGTTGTAGGAACTTGAGGGAACTCTCCTCTGATGAAAGGACTTCTTCCGGTTGATGAATTTTCTGAACTTTCACACGAGAAGAGCCTCATCATCATCTCCCTCATTATCTTCTTCTTCGCTGCTGCTACTGCAAGATAAATCCTTGTTAGAAGAAGTAGATTTGAGGGCTATTATCTTTTTCTTATGAGAGGATTCTTCTTTGGCGGTGTTGTTTCATTGTGAGCTCGTGTGTCATCAGGAATCCAGGAAGCTCTCAAGTGGAAGCTTGTTCAAGTCCTTGGCTTCTTGGATTGCCATTACCTTGGCCTCCCATGACCCTTGGCAAACATCGAAGAATTTTCCTGACAAGGTCACTGTTAGTATAATTTTTACCAAGGCTTTTCAGGCCATTGACAATATCAGTAACAATGGAGGATCCTAGTGTTTATTTTGATGCTTACAAAGCCATTGAGGCCATATGGAAGTGCTAATGCTATTAACTCAATTAATCCAGTATATAAGTGAGTAAGGAAGAAATATTCGATACATCATTAATAAATGACACACCCTCGATACATTCACAATACATTTAAGAATATATGGTCAAAACCACTCTCAAGAATGATAACGAGATAAAATTTATAATAGAGAAATGGTTAGAAAGCTCAAGAATCCATTTTTGGCAAAGTTTCACGTTAAAAATACCTAAAAGGGCAATTTGGTAATTTATACTATTAAGGGTATGAAACTTTATTGTGCCCATGCATCATAATTTGGCTTGGAATTATCATATTGTTGTTTCAATGAGCATAACTAACCTTCAAAGTGCAGAAAAACATGGTTAGAGTCGACCCCAATTAGTTTTGGAGTCGACCCCGATACGTTTGGCACGTCTTTGGAACACTTGGCACAAAGTAGGAGTTGACCCTTGTTTGCCCAGAGATGGTCACCCAAGAGGGGGGTGAATTGGGTGTTTAAAAACTTTTTGCCTAATTAAAAATAAAACACACAAATATATGAACTAAAATAAAGATAAAGAGATAAGAAAAGACAACCACAAACACACGGTTTTATAGTGGTTCGGAGCCTTCACCGCTCCTACATCCACTCCCCAAAGCGCCTTTGGGAATTTCCACTATAATCCAAGATTACAGTACGGTAGTTTTGCGAGTTCACTACCCAACTCGTTGTTTACACCGGGCTCACAACAAACCCTAAAACCCCCAATTTCTCTTAGGCTTGGGACGCCTTTCCCTTGTTCCAAGTCCCTTGACTGGAACAAGCACCACAATAAAAGAGTTTACAAAAGGAAATAAAAGCTCTAAGAAGCAAATATAACAATATGAATATGTAACCCGGAAGAATCCTTTTGCCGTTGGAAGCGTGGGCAGATGTTGATTCTTCCGAGGTGGAGCGCGTAGGGTTGAGTGTGAGCTTCGAATCCCGAGCGCACGAGAGTGGTTGAGCTTGAAATCACTTGGGAGACTTGAAAATACTTCGATTTTCCTTCCTTGAATGCACTCACTCCCTTGAGCTTTTCTTTCTAACTTCTCTCTTGAATGATCTAGCTTTTTTGGTTGGTAAAGGGTTGTTTGAGAACCACTTAAGAGGTCCCTTTTATAGCCCAAAAAGCAATATAGCCGTTAGAAACAAAAAGAGAAGGATTTGAAATTCAAACCAAACCTGAAAAGCTGTCAGTCGCGTCCCAGGCGCTCCGGGGACGTCTCCGCGTACAACGAGGGACGTCTCCGCCTACAGGATTTTACTTTTTATGTTGTCTGGGGTCGAACTCGGCACTTTACACGGGGTCGTCTCGGCGTGTTAGTACTTTTTTGAGTGGGGACGACTCCGCTGCTTTGGGGACGACTCCGCTTCTTTATCTCCGAAAATCATGTTCTCTGGAATTTCCTGAGAGAGTCGACTCCGCTCTTTCAAGGGGACGTCTCGGCTTGTCTGCACTTTATGCGTGGGGACGACTCCGCTGTCTTGGGGGTCGACTCCGCTTCCTTAGTCACCGAAAAAACCATTCTCTGGAAAGCCCTGAGCAGAGCCGTCTCGGCTATCTTGGGGACGACTCGGGAACTCTCCTTTTTACCTGCGGGGACGACTCGGCGTACAGTGGGGACGGTCTTCGCGCATATCACTGTGAAAACTGCCTTTTCTGCCGCCACTGAGAGAGTCCGAACTCCGCTACTGGAAGAAGAATCGACTTCCGCTAACGCTGGGGACGAGCTCGCAGGTTGCCGGGGACGTTTCTGCCCAAGTGTGGCCAGTTCTTCCTGTTTGTGCCCAGAGACGTCTGCTGAAACTATCAGGAGACGTCTCGGCTGTCTCCTTGAACTTTCTTCTTTAGCTCAAAATATCTCTTCAATAAATTCAATTAAAAATTATGGGAACTTGCCTAGACATTTTTTAACCAATATTCTTTAATAAAACAGCATGAATTCCTCAATTTAAATTAGTATAAGATATGAGATGGAATTTTACTGGGGCTAGTGTTTGTTATTCATCAAAATCCATTAGGGGTCACAATCTCCCCTTTTTGATGATGACAAAACACTGAGTATATGCAAAAATTTGGAAATTTAACATATACACAGTATTGCTCAGATGTACAAGTATAATTGTTTTGATTAGAACTGGATACAATGTGCATTAATTCAGAATATTCAATTTTCAGTTCTTCCCTTATGCATAAAATTGGATCTTTATAGCTCTTAAGTAAATTTAGCATATCAACTGAAATTGAATCAAGTTAAAATGAAATATTGATGCTAAATATAGCTTGAGAGCAAAGTTTCTTTTTGACTCCCCCTTTCTTTTCCAGAAGGGCAATTATCATTAAAATCAATATTCTTCAATTTTATCTTTTCTAATTCAACTTTGGAGTATGATTTAAAAATTTTGCATTGTCCATATTCAATATCCATGTCTACTCCCCCTTTCATACTCCCCCTTTCATACTCCCCCTTTCAATATCTCCATATTCAATATCTATTTATAAATTTTGCATTCCCATATACTATCTACTCCCCCTTTTTGTCAGCAACATGAAGGGGACAAATTATCCTTAGGTGCTTAAGACTCAATGTATAGTGGAATTCAGCATTCATTTTACTCCAAGGATATTCAAGTTGTGCTCCCCCTGTCCAAGTCATTTCTGTTAATGTATTCATATCACTCCCCCTTTGTTTTGGAATTCATTTCAGACTCATCTTTTAGTTTTAACATAGTTATCACAAGATGTGCTCCCCCTGTTTTATGTGCATTGTTTCTTTGTATCAAATTTGACCACTCAAGGTATGTGGTAAGATTTTTATGGCATATTATACAATCACATACACAATCACAGAAACACATACGCAGAATTGGCAATGTACACAAAGTGTTCAAAAGAGATTGTATTCATCATATGTCATCATAAACCTTTGAAGTCAATACATAGTCAAAAGAAGAAATCATTACAAGTATTGATTTCTAATACAAAAGGTGTTTCAAAATAGCCTAGGATTTACAAAAAAGAAGATCCTACAAGATATCCATCATCGGCGACGTTGCTCATGGGCCCTACCAGCTGTATTTTGTTCATAAACCTTACAAGCTGCATCTATGAATGTGTTTGATGGATCCATGAGGGTCTTAAATTGATCTCCCTGTGACTTGTGGAAACCTGCCACAAGTGCCTCAAACTCTGATAGTTGCCATTTCAATTCTTCCTCTGAGTTGGGCAACTAAGGTGCTCACAATTACCATCTGGTTTTTGTTAGCTCTTTAAGACTCTTGGAAATGCTCTTCAAGCGTCCCTTGAGCCTCTAATGATCTGATGGTTTGGGTGGTACTCACACCAATTATTTCTTGTGTTGTAGCTTCAATTTGACTTCTAATATCCTTCATCTCTTGTAGAAGCCCTTCATGTGAAGCTCTGATGGGGGCCAACTCTGTGGGAGATCATGGATCTCATCTCCTCCCTCAATCTGCTGGCAAATGGCAGATGCTAAGGTGCGCATCTGATCCTCTGACAGGAAGGGAGGCCCATTGACTGGGAGGACGTGGGTGCATGGATGTGGAAGGTCCAGCTGAGCTGGAGGGGAATATCAGGGATGTCATGTGGCAAGGTGGAGGAGAGTATGGTCAGACTCATGATGTGAGATTTCAGGCTCTATGGTTTGTGCTTTTCTTTTGGAACCTTGACCCACGACCCATCTATCTTATGAAAACTCCATTCTTCTCATTGTGCCCTCAATTGTACATAGTCGGTGTTTTCTCAAGGGCTTTGCAGGTTCATTTGTTGGAATGGGGAACCTTGAAGTGTTTAAAGATTAAGGTAAAGATCATGCCATAGGGTATACTAAACCTAGAATACCTATAACATAGGGCAATGTAATTTAGCATGAGTCTAGGAAGGTTTAGAGGGATCCCTAGTAGGATATGATGCATAATAGCTAAGTCTCGCTCCGAAACAAAATCGAAGCGACCGGTTTTGGGAAACAAGACCCGGTTGACAATACTTAAAAGTAATCTCATTTCGGCATTTAGGTCTTGGGAGTTGATAACATCAAGAGGGCCGCAGTCCTCTTGTCCTAAAAGCAGATTTAGGCTAATTCCCTTTGGGGAAGTGAGGTTGGAGCCTCACCGTCCTTAGGGATTTGTAGGACAGTGGATAGGACATCTTCATTTACTTCCACTAATGTCCCCCGGACACATCCAGTGTACCCTTGGTCCCCTAATGCCATATTGCTAAAAAGCTCTCTAACTAGGCCGGGGTAGGTCGAGGTATTAGGGTGCAAAGGTGCTCCCACCCTTGAGCTCGGAGTCTCTCTCCAATAGAGAACCCCTCATGATCTAAAAAGGAGAAATCGATGTAACCAGTCGTGACTGTGCGATTTGCACAGGAAATCGTCGTGGTCGGCGGAGCAACCGGAGGAGAAGGCGCGGAGGGTTCTTCCCGCCGTTCCTCACCGTCGGCCGCTACTCTAGGTCGCCTCCCACGGGTTGTCCTAGCTTTCTTTGGTGCCATGGATGCTAGGGTTTGTGATTTAGAGCAAACGGAGGCTGGGATTTGAGGTGGAGAGCAAATGGAGGCTAGGGTTTTTCGTTTTGGTCGGGAATGAGGGAGAAAGCTCGAGTCGGCTCGAGCGATTTCGACCTATTTAAAAAGCCCTCA
>NW_024069659.1:0-33492 GCF_009389715.1 Phoenix dactylifera
CGGCACAAGAGGGAGGCTAGTGGTAGTACCTCGTGCCCCTTCCCAACTCCACCGGATAGGGAGCAAATAGAGTATAGAGCATAAGAAAGTAAACATGAAAGACAAAGTTAATGAAAGTATATAAGAAGAATCAAGTCATTTTTTTTAATCACTTGAAAACACAATTTAGGGATGAAATCAATGCAAGAGTATATTTAAATAGGGGGAGTTTTATTTGAAAAGAATTGATTTTGATCATTGACATGCTTGTTATTTTAATACATGACTTAACACATAATATATTTTGCATGTGGCATGATGTCTTAAATTATGGGCTCTCAATATTTTGTAATGCTCCATGCTTGGACAATTTGATTGAATGTTTAAAATACTACATAAATTTTTGTTTGGTATTATTGAAAAGAAATACTTCACAATCATTGTTAAAATCTGAAAGGTGAATAAATTTGTAAAAAGGAGAAGAGAAGGATATCTCTATTTAGGCAAAATGAATTGAGTTTGTTTTATCCTTCAACTTGCTTAACTTTGGTATATAATGTTCTAATTCATACCAAAACTCAACTTAAATGCAAATATTCTGAATATGCTCTTATATGTTTGAAATATGTGTTTTCAATCGTAATGATTTAAGATGAGCTACAATGTGGAAGATACATATCTCAAATTATGACTTTGAAAGCCTCTATTGAAAATCTTTATGAAATTCAGAATCTGATTTTATATAAAAGCTTAAACTTAACTTAAAAATGCTTATATCGTTACATCATTATAACCTTAGTTATATGCTTCAATGATCGTGTCATTTTGAAGAATAACTCAATATGATTTCTAAATGAAAACTTTAACATAAGAAAAACAGAATTAATTTTAACGCCTTGGTTGATTGTCTCGATACGCATCCGAAACATATCTTTTCTTATCGTTAAAATGTACTAATATTGGTCTAAATGATGTGTCTTTCAATGATCTTGATTGCAAACAAATATTTTTTAACTATATGATTTCATTTTGATATTAAAAATTTATTGGGCTTCATGTATACATTGCTGGAAAAACTATGATTAAGAAATTGAGATCTATAACTATATTATATATATGTATATTCTTAAAAGAGTGAATGATCTTAAGTCTAGAAATATTTCAGCTCACTCAAATGACTCTTAAAAGAAAGAAAATGTAAGTGCTTTTGAAAGAATTTGAGCTTCAAATGAATCATTTTCTGATTAATATTTCAGTACATTTTTCTCAAAGATTAAGAGGAAGCATAACTTATTCTTGAAAGATTAAAAGAGTGATTGCTATAAATTTTGAATAGTTCTAGATTACTCTACATTCTCGATATCATAGAATTTCAGTTTTATTCACGCTTGTCATTAAAATCTGAAATTCAACAAAAGAAAGAATGATTAAAGAGGAATGCATCTTTTGAGGGGAGCTTTAGATATTCAGTATCTTATCCTAAAGTTACTTTAATTTGATGCATACCTTAATTTTTATGGGATTGATTTTGATGAACCTCCTTATATTGCAAGACTTGCTTTAATTATATAATAAGTTTATACCTTGAGATGAGTTCTATAAAGGTTGTCTTATCTCAAACCTTGAGTCTTATGAAAATAAGCTGAAACTTATAGAAAATATTTTTTTGAGATTGACAATTTTATTGAACATTATTTTCAAATTCTAAACTCTTAAATGGAATGATCAATTGAGGGGGAGAAAGAAAATTTCAGAAGGAGAGATCTATGGAACTTAATCGCATAAATCTATAACTAAAGGAGAGAGAAAGAATACTAAATGAGATGTGATCCTAATACTCTCCAATATGTATCATTTGAAATTTAAATTTGAAAATCTTTATGATACACCTTGAGGCTTGTTATTTGGTTAGTATATCTTATGCATCAATCATGAACCAAATTACAATTCAAACAGTTGATCTTAAGAGCCTCTAGTTTAATGAAATAGAGGAAGAATAATGTGTTGAATTTTCTTGAGTATCTCTTAGAAAACCTATTTTTGGAATTCACTAATGAGTTCTTATTGGCTTATTCTTTAGAACTTCAATTTAGTGCCAATTCATTATTATATGTACCAAAATGTGCTTCTTTTTAAAGGAATAAAGTCTTTAAAAGAGCTTTAAAAGAACCTTCAAAGCTTTCATTTTTATGTATACTCTAAGATATATCATAAATTGCATGAATTCATGTTTTAGTATTTATTCCACAATATTTTTACACCATTAAAAAAAAAACCTTTACAATCATACTTAATATATTGCTCTTATACTTTGAAAATTAGTTAAATTGCTCTCATGTTGCTAAAATACATAATATATTGGGCAAAAGATCTTAAATGAACAAGCTTTCATATTTATTATTAAAGAATGGTGAGATTTTCATTCGTGCTTTCTTTGAATATCATTCTTGGTACTTCTTGAATTAACTGAGAAAGATTCCACCTACACTTGATTTGAAAACTATCTTTGGAACCACATTCGATGTGTTCTCATTATAATTGGCTCTGATCTATGCTCATTGATCTTTTTCTAACATTATTGCCTTGAGTTATATGATTTATATTCTTGCAATAATTTGACATGCAAATCAAAGTACAAAAAGAAAAAAAAATATTTGAGTATTCTTATCTTTGTGCTTAATGTTTCATTATCTTGCAACCTTTTTGATGTTGTCAAAAAGGGGGAGAAATATCTGAGTATATGCTCATAATGCTTTATGTGTTGATAATGTTAAGATTAAATCTAAAGCATTATCATGAAGTATATTTTAAAGATACATATTTTCTACTTCAAACAACTAGCTATGCATTACTTCTAGAACACAATATATTTTATATTGCATATACTCCAAGTTTTGTCATCATCAAAAAGGGGGAGACTGATGACCCAAAGATTGATTTAAAGATTGATTTTGATGATCACAAAATCTTGAAGTATAAATACTAATGTTTGTGTTGCAAGAAGAAAGATTATTTATTTTGCAAGGAACATAGCAAGTTGGAAGAAAGCCACACCTCATTGGCCCAAGGTTCAAGTTCAAAGGCTTCAATTTAGAAGAGCAAGTTTTAAGAAAAAATTCAAAGGAATGGCACTCGAGTCGACTCCTACATTTCCGAGTCGACTCCAGAGAGTAACAGACAAAAACACAGAGAAGCTATTTTGGACCCTGAGAGCCGAGTCGACTCCTGAAGAACTCGAGTCGACTCCGATGGCTGGCAGGTCGACTCCTAAGGAAGCGAGAGTCGACTCCCAGAGGAAAACAAGGCAAAAGTCAGAGAACAAATTTCGGACACTGAGAGCCGAGTCGACTCCCGCAAAGTTCGAGTCGACTCCAAGACAGCGCGACCCCAAAAGACAGAAGACAGTATTTTCGTCTCTGAGAGGCGAGTCGACTCCAAGACAGTTCGAGTCGACTCCAAGGCAGTGCAACCCCAAAAAGATAGAAGACTGTGTTTCGGATACTGAGAGCCGAGTCGACTCCGAAACAGTTCGAGTCGACTCCAAGACGGCACGAGTCAAAAGACAGAAGATCGGGAGTTCGGACTCTGAGCGCCGAGTCGACTCCCAGAATTTTCGAGTCGACTCGAGTGAGCAAACTTGAAAAATGCATCCCTGGATTCCTAACGTCGAGTCGTCTCCAAAAGTGCCAGGTCAGCTCCAGACTTTGGGGAGTCGACTCCGGGTTAAGTCGAGTCGACTCCCAGTCGAGACAGCACTTTAATTCAAATCCGGAACAGTTGCCGAGCCGTCTCCAGAAAAGCATGAGTCGACTCCTGCATCAGGCGAGTCGACTCCAGATCGCGCGAGTCGACTCCGATCCCAACGGAAACATTGTCAGGAGTTGCAGAATGTGCAGAACGGCTCTATTTTTGTCTCTAACGGCTAGATTTGTGTTCCCACACTCTCTAAAGCTATAAAATCAAGGGGAGAGCAAGGGGAGAAGATATGGAAGTGGAAGAGAACATTTAGGGAAGAGATTTCAAAGAGATTACAAGGGAAATCTCCCAAAAGCACAAAAGGGCCATTCAAAGTAAAAAAGAGAGAAGAAGAACATCCAAGTGAATCCCAAAGCTTCCTCTCCAACTGTGTGCTGCCTCAGTGATCCTCTACTTCGTGCAAAATCAGAAGAGGGTCAAGTAAAGAAGAAGCCGAGTTTCTTCATCTACAAATTTGTTTGAGGGCTTCTTCTCTTTACTTTACTTGTTTATATTTGCTATATTTGCTTAATTGAGAAGCTTGTACTTGATTTAAACTCTTGTTCTAATAGCTTGTAACTTGATTCAATCAAGGGATTGAATCAAGGGGTTAAGGTTTGTTGGTGAGCCAAAGGAAAAACCAACGGTGTAAGGTTGTGGTTGGTGAGCCTTTGGGAAAACCAACTGGATTTGATTGTGAACCCGGAAAAATAATCGGTTGGTTCTAGTCGGTGAGCCTGTGAAAACCGACCGAGTTCGTTGTGATCTCGCAAAATAACAAGTTGGGTTGTGAGCTTGTAAAACAACCGGCCTGTAATCTGAAGGATTATAGTGAAATTCCCAAGAGGTCTTGGGGAGTGGATGTAGGTGCTGGGGTGCACCGAACCACTATATGTTTGTTGTGTTTGTGATGGCTTTTTGTCATTGTCTCACTTGCTCACTTAGATAAATTGCTTGCTTAACTTCTTCCGCACATCCTTTAGTTGCAAGTATATTCAAATTACTTAATCAAGTCTCATACAATACATCAAACTGTTGCTAAGTTTAAATTCCACTGTGCATCTATACAACTTAGCATAATTAATCAAAAAGTTTTAGAAGTAGTATAAAAGTTTTTAAAAGACCCAATTCACCCCCCCTCTTGGGTTGTATCTACTGGGCAACAAATATAATATTATATTATATTATAGTATATATAATAATAAATATATAAAATATTATAATTATTAGTGTAAATTAATTTTTCATCATTCTAATGACCATTTATCTCTCTAACAAATAGAGAGAAAGGAAGAAGAAGATTGAGAGGAAAAGGAGAAAGAAAGAGGCAGGATAAAGGTTTTGGGGAAAAAGTGTGATTTAAAAGGGGTATTTTGTCGCAAAAAACAGCTTCCCGACAAAAGCTGAAAACAGCATTTTTCGGAAAGCTCCAAATTGGAGCTTCTTCCCAAAAGCTGTTTCAGCTTTCCGCAAAAGCCTGAAAACAGCTTTCCAAAAATTTTACCAAACACCATTTTTTATCTAAAAGTACTTTGGAGGGCCAGAAAGTGCTTTTTTGGGCCCTCCAAAACTTTCCCAAACAGGGCCTTAAGGTGACCGCATTTTGGTATCCTATGTTCAAGTGATTAAAGATTCTCAAGTATCTATGAGTAATCTGTCTTGTATTCTATGAGAACCAAAGATCATTCACCGTATATATCAAAACTATTTCTGATATATTCCATAAATATATTTATAGTCATTTAAATTATTAATCCTATAAAAATATATTAATTAATATTATAACTTTATATTTTTTATACTTATAATATATTTTAATATTAATAATTATTTTGATTAGGAATATAAGACAAATAAAAGTTATATATTAAATTCTTTCATTATATAAATATAAAATAAAATAATATATTTCTACTATAATAAAAAATGATCATTGAATAATAATATGATTAATAATATAATATTATATTATATTATATATAATATTGCTATAATATATTAACCGTATATTGATTTATGTCAATTTTTTCTACCGGACTGAGGAGCATTTTTTTCTCAACTTTCAGTCTAAGATCACTATTTTGGAATGATTTTGGATTTCAGACCTCAAGAACAGGTATCCCTTCACTGGGTTGGATGGTGATTTAAGAAATAGGGACGATTTAGGATCACTGTCACTTGTGATCATCATTGTGCAACCAAATGCGGTGATCTCATCACTTCCAGCTATATTATTCTTAATCTTGAGATGATCATCCCATGGTGTTAACTTGCCATCCCCAATAAATCTGCGAATAGCTCGGAAACAAGAAACTTTTCTTCTTCTTTTTAATGTTTTTTTGGCCCAAGAAAATTTTCCACTGCCTACATCAAACCGGTTTAAAGGTCTACAACAAACCGAGAAGACCATATAAGTATGGTCCTCGTTTTAGACAGAGACACTAATCTACTCGTTAACTAGATGGCATCTGGTTAGTTGGTTCGAGTCTATGAAAAAACCTTTCACCCCCATTAGATCATTCAGACAAAGACCCCTGCAAGTATGATTGGAACCTATAGCCGCATGGAAATCCAAGTTGGGCCATGGTCTTGATTCAGCCAATAATACAAGATAAAAGAAGATTATACTATTCATTTTGGTCTTACATGAAAATTTAATAATGGCATGAATAATAAAAAAAGATAATTTGAGAAAATATTATTATGAACTATTGTCATTAATTTTATCACAAGAATGAAGTACAACCTTAATTAAACTTTCATTTCTCAAATAAATAACCTGAAATATGTGAACCAAAAATCTAAACTTGGTATTGGACTTGATAACAAAGCAATTAGGGGTTTTTAAAGTCATAGGTTTTCTATTAAGTTGGATTGAGAAAATTGAGACTAGATGGAGGCATGTAATATTTAACCTATTTTTGACCTAATTATCATGCCTGTTCAAGCTGATTCAGGTTGAGTAGGAAATAACATGCGACGAGTTCGAAAAAGATATATCAAACCTAACCTAGATGGGCTGGGACCGGAATGAATCAGCTGATGTAAGGCTATGGTTCTGCTAAAGGAATGACACTAAAGAAATCTCTTTAAATTCTTGTAGTACAAGTTCAGTCTTTTATACTGGAAATGGACTTGTTCCCAGGTAAACAGGGACAGAAATTGGTTGAGGGATGCTGTATTAGATGTGGTAATCGGATCAGGTTGGTCAGATAAAGCTCGCATCGGATGCAAGATCGGATCAAAAATTTGTTAACCCGAATCCGACCTTTTTATTAAATATGTCAAAATTTCAGATCTGAATCCATCTTGTTTATTAAAACAGGTAACCGACCGCAATCTACATAACTTCTTTATTAAATAGGTCAAGACAGATTAAATAAATTTTTAATGGATTAAAATGGATTTAAATAGGTTAAACAAGTTAAGCGGGTCGGGTTAAATAGGTCAAAAATAGGTTAAACAGATTTTAAACAGGTTAAATAGGCCGTTCACGGGTTGGGTTGAAGGATCAGGTCATAAATTGCCACCCCTATGTTGTATTGGTGGTATTTTGTAATGGTCAAATGGATCTCCACCATAATCTCCAAGAAGATTTCCAAGAAAAGAAAAAGAAATAGTTTATTGCCTTGAGTTATATGATTCATATTCTTGCAATAATTTGACATGCAAATCAGAGTACAAAAGAAAAAGAAATATTTGAGTATTCTTATCTTTGTGCTTAATGTTTCATTATCTTGCAACCTTTTTGATGTTGTCAAAAAGGGGGAGAAATATCTAAGTATATGCTCATAATGCTTTATGTTGTGAATTGAATACAAATCAGCTTAAATTGAAATATGTTGATTGTGTTAAGCTGAATAAATCTAAAGCATTATCATGAAGTATGTTTTTAAATATATATGTTTTCTACTTCATGCAACTTAGCTATGCATTACTTCTAGAACACATTATATTTTATATTGCATATACTCCAAGTTTTGTCATCATCAAAAAGGGGGAGATTGATGACCCAAAAATTGATTTAAAGATTAATTTTGATGATCACAAAACCTTGAAGTATAATTACTAATGTTTTGTGTTGCAAGAAGAAAGATAATTTATTTTGCAAGGAACATAGCAAGTTGGAAAATACAAGAAGGCCTCAAAAGCTCTCAAGAAAAGTTAGAAGAAAGCTACAATTTATTGGCCCAAGTTTCAAGTTCAAAGGATTTAAGTTGGAGGAGCAAATTCAAAGAAAGATTCAAAAGAATAGTCCTCGAGTCGACTCCGGAAAGTTTAGAGTCGACTCTGGCACTCTAGAGTTTCAAGAAACAGTGCTCGAGTCGACTCCGGGACTCTACGAGTCGACTCCGACTGAGAACAAACAAAAACAGAAAGTTGATTTTCAGCGCTACAGTGATCTCGAGTCGACTCCAACTTCAGTGCTACAGTGCGGAGTCGACTCCCAGCTACAGTGCCGACAGACTACTATTCACAAGTGACTTCTGTTTCAGCCGAGTCGACTCCTACTTTAGCCGAGTCGACTCCAGCACGCTGGGAGGCATAACGGCTAGTTTTTTTGTTGATTCCAACGGCTCTATTTTTGTCTCTAACGGCTAGATTTTTGTTTCCACTCCCTCTAAAGCTATAAATCAAGAGGAGAGCTAGGAAAGAGGGTATGGAAGTGGGAGAAAACATTTAGGAAAGAGATTTGAAAGAGATTACAAGGGAAATCTCCCATAAGCACAAAAGGGCCATTCAAAGTAAAATAGAGAGAAGAAGAGCATCCAAGTGAATCCCAAAGCTTCCTCTCCATCCGTGTGCTGCCTCGGAGATCCTCTACTTCGTGCAAATCAGAAGAGGGTCAAGTGAAGAAGAAGCCGAGTTCCTCCATCTACAAATTAGTTTGAGGGCTTCTTCTCTTTTCTTTACTTATTTATATTTGCTATATTTGCTTATGTGAGAAGCTTGTATTTGATTTAAACTCTTATTCTAATATCTTGTAACTTGATTCAATCAAGGGATTGAATCAAGGGGTTAAGGTTTGTTGGTGAGCCAAAGGGAAAACCAACGTTGTAAGGTTGTGGTTGGTGAGCCTTTGGGAAAACCAACTGGGTTGGATTGTGAGCCCGTGAAAACAATCGGTTGGTTCTAGTCGGTGAGCCTGTGAAAACCGACCGAGTTCGTTGTGATCTCGTAAAACAACAAGTTGGGTTGTGAGCTTGTAAAACAACCGGCTATAATCTGAGGATTATAGTGAAATTCCCAAGAGGTCTTGGGGAGTGGATGTAGGTGCTGGGATGCACCGAACCACTATACTTTTGTTGTGTTTGTGATGCTCTTTGTTATCTAACTTTCTCACTCACTTACTTACTTAGATACATTGCTTGCTTAACTCTTCTCCGTGCATCCTTTAGTTGCAAGCATATTCAATTTACTTAATCAAGTCTCATTCAATATAACAACATTAAGACTCATTGTATTGAATTGCATACTTGGGCAAACTTAGACTAATCTTTTATTGAGTCCGCTGCTTAATAGTTGATTAGATTAGAATCATACTCTTGCTAAGTTTAAATTCCACTATGCATCCATACAACTTAGCTTAATTAACTCTAAAAGATTAGAAGTAGTTGAAAAGTTTTTAAAAGACCCAATTCACCCCCCCTCTTGGGTTGTCACCTTGGGCAACACTTCTGTCTTTCCGCAGGAGTCAACTCGCCCACAGTTGGAGTCGACTCGGTATCAGTTAGCTTGAAAGCAGATCTTCTGTCTTTCCAACAGGAGTCGACTCACCCACAGTTGGAGTCGACTCACGTACTGTGTCTCAGAAAATACTTCTGTATTTTTGCTCTGCAAGTGGCTCAGTCTCAGTCGAAGTCGACGCACACTCTTGCACTCAGAAATTCTTCTCTTCTGCCAATCCGTCAGGAGTCGACTTGCCCAAACTAGGAGTCGTCTCGAGGGCGTGCCAGATAGCCTTTGTGCTAGAGTCGACTCATGAATCCTCGGAGTCGACTCGAGTGCAGGTCAAAGACTAAAATGGTTTTCAAACATTGTAAAACTAAACTTAAACTCCCTGAACCATTTTCTAAGGCATTTTAACACATTTAATAAATATATTTTCTAAACACTCACTTGAATCATTAGTATAATATGAAATATACTTAAATATTTTTGGGCTCATCAAAATCATATAGGGGGAACAACAATCACTCAACAAAAGAAAAAAGAAAAATGGTCCTTCCTAAATCATGGAGTTTAGCTTCCTATAATCAATGCAAACATGCCAGCCAATGGTTGTGAGTGTTGGCATTAACTCCCCTTCCACATTTTCAACTATAGTAATGCCTGACTTCTTTAGTACCACTTGAGTAGGACTCACCCAGTTACTATCAGAGATAGGATAAATGATTTCGGCATCTAGCAACTTCACTACTTCTTTCTTGACGACCTCCTCATGTTAGGTTTGAGTCTTCTTTGCATTTCATAGGTAGGTTTTTGCATCTTCTTCGAGATGAAATCGATGCATGCAAATAGAGGGATTAATCTCCTTCAAATCGGCTACGGACCATCCAATTGCATGTTTGTGCTCTCCGAGCACGCTCAAAAGTTGACTTTTCTATTTGTCAGACAGGTCAGCCATGATGATTACAGGCAGGATATCTTCTAGTCCTAGAAAAGCATACTTAAGCGTTACCGGAAGTGACTTTAACTCAAGTTTGGGAGAAAACTTGACAGAGAAACAAAGTGGCACACTAGAAAGGGTATGAAGAGGTTTATGTCAGGTTCTCCAAGGAAGGAAATTTGTGGAAGACTGATGTCGAGCAGGGAGTTGACATCTTCTATGGCCTTGTCTGTTGGGAGCCTTAGTGGTCGCATGCATATAATTTTAAAAATTTTATAGCGAAAACATGAATTAAACTATTTAATTTCTATGCATACTAGAGATCATATCTCTACAACAAAAATAGATCCAGAATTTTAAACATTTATCCTAAACAAGTATGTATGATTCTATGTCTAACTTGTAGCCATGCAGAATTTCAGCAACCTAGTTGATTTCTAATCCTAATTTCTAATGACATCAGATCTCATACCTTTTTGCTTTGAGGACTTTGATGATGCCTTGATCACCTTTTGTAGCTGCACAACCATCCAGCCTCTACGGATAGTCCATGCGAAGCTCTAGAAAGACTTTCCTCCGCGGGAGTACTAGCTCGCGCAGAGGTGCTGCAATGGCTGATCCTCTCTCTTTCGAAGCACTCAACTTTTGATTTTTCTTTGAGAAGATGAAGGATGGAGATGAAGGAGAGGAAGGAGAAGAGGAGGACGATCCAATCTCAAAATTTTCAGAATCTTTTTGAAAACCCAAAGAAGCATATAATGAACCATAGGCGTGGAGGTCCTTTTATAGCCTTGGACCCCCCACGCCACACCTCTATTTTTGCCAACTTATTTGGCTGATAAAATTCCCAAAATTTTTTAAAAATATGGCAGCTAAGAGGAAAATAATCCCTCTTTAATTTTGTGGAAAACTTCTTCTCTAAGAAGGATTACCAAGGGGATAAGGATGAGGTGTAAATCTTCTCCAAGAGATAAAGTTAGACTCCTAAAATTTAGGAATTTTTCTCCTTATCTAATTCTGAATTTTTAGACTCATAATCCTTATCAAATAAGGACTTCTAATTGACTTAGATCAAGCCCAATCTAATTGGGTCAAGTTCCATCAATTGGGTCAAGCTCAATCCAATTAGGTCGAACCCAATCCAATTAGGTCAAACCCTGATGTAGCCCAAATTGAATCTTATTCCAATTTGGCTCAACCTAAGCCCAATCATTCAATCAAATTGAGTTCATTAGCAATCTAATTACTAATTAATCTTTCAATAATTCAATAATTATTTTATTGCAACTTTTGCTTAGGATAATTTGTCAATCGAATTAACCGATGTATCCTTGGATGATTCTTAATCGTCGATCAACTACTTGATCAACCTAGAAACTTCTATGTGTGTGACCTATAGGTTCGAACCTAACTCGGTAGCACAAGAACGACTTTCTATACTAATCGAAGTGACCATCTAGCAATGGTACCCAACGTCCGGATAGGTCAAATGATTTCCAAAGCATTATCTAGAACCCTTGGACTATGGTTATCGTATAATTCATCCCTATGACACCAAATGCTCAGGACGACTTCAGAGTTCACTGTCAACTCTTTAATCAGTTCATCCATAATGTGTTTCAACTTTACAAATCCTGTTGACTCCTCACAAGGATTATCCTGGCCAAGATTTTGCTAAATTGAACACAACGGCATTATCTTCCCGTCACCAGGAGGGGTCAATTTCATCTTGACTCACACACCAACTTTGCAAGTACTTGACTACACCCAGTAACCTTCCATCACTGAATTAGAAACTTAGATAGTCCGGTACCAAAGTATAGTGAGTTGCTTGTTGGTCACCGTAGTGATCTCAAGTCGGAAGAACATATATACCCATATCCACTCATAACATCTCTTAAACAGCAGAACGTTCCAAAACTGGTCATGTTCAGTGAAATGTATTCCTACACTTCACCTGTGTGGCATATCAGTGTCTCTACACTTCTTGATTAAGAGGACAACCAACGATATGGCACACAACGGCCTATTCTTGATAATACTATTGTCCTAGTAATAGCATATCGTTTGGTCACGAATAAGTTTTAGGACTCATAAACAAATCCTCCTTTATCTTTTAAAAGAGTCCTAAGGACTTCATCACATTACAAGAGGTTCAAGAAGATGTACAAAATATATACGATGAATAATGCCAAATAACCTTTTAATAATTCATTAATTCATATACAATTCAATCATCAACAGACTGACGATTGACTTTTAGGACACAATTTCTAACATTGTCTACATCAAAGTTATCAATGTCAAAGTAGGCTAAGCATGTCTCCAGAGGATCATCTGCCAAAATATAGGAAAGGGCTTCTTCTACAAGATCGTCTATTTTGTCTATTAGGAAGCACTCATCTTTCCTTGTGGGTTAATTAGATGTATGGAACATATTTAACTTGACCTTTATATTTTCAAAAGATATATCTATCACCCTAGTTCTACAATTGATATATGCATTGGCTGTAGCTAAAAAGGGATGACCAAGGATCATAGGGATTTGTTTCCTAAGGTTAGGCACAAGCTCCATATCAAGGACGATGAAATCGACTGAAAAATAAAATTTGTCCACCTTAACTAGAACATCTTCAATTGTCCCTCATGGTATCTTTATAGATCTATCAGTCAATTGCAAAGATACCGAAGTAGGCTTCAATTCACCTAATCTAAGTTTTTCATAAACCAAGTAAGGAAGAAGATTCACACTTGCCCCAAATCTAAAAGTGCTCGATCAATAGAATTGTCTCCTACCACACAAGAGATAGTGGGAAGCACCAGGATCCTTGAACTTAGGAGGAATTTTGTGTTGGAGAATGGAGCTCATTTATTCAGTTAGGAGGATCTTTTTAGGTACATGTGTCCTAGATTTTTGCATTTGGATACAAAGGTCCTTGAGAAATTTGGCATAGGACGGGACTTGTTTTATAGCATCAAGAAGCGGGAGGTTGATTTGACTTGTTTAAAAACTTCCATTATTTCTTCTAGTGAAGTTTCTTTCGTGCCAAAGAAGAAAGTGCATTCAGACATTAAGGAAAAGGGACCTTCGGTATATAAGATGTGGCCGAAAATGGACTAGATGAAAAAGAAGAGTTTTGGATTCTCTTTAGACACATTCATACCCTTGTCTTCACTTTCCTTATGCTTTCTTTCCCCAATCTTATTATCCACTACACGTCCGCTTCTTAAGGTAGTCATGGCGTTAGCTTGCTCATGATGAATATTATTTGGATGAGTCTCTTAAGCCATGTACTGCCTCCTAGGATTTCTCACTGGTTGGCTTGGAAGCTTTTCTTCCTCTCTCCTATTCAGTGCATTAGCTAGTTGCCCCATTTGGGGTTCTAGTTTCGCAATAGATTGAGTATGAGAGTGCAACAATTGTGTATTGGCTTTTAGTTCTTAAAGGATGGTCAACACTTTCTCCTTAAAAGCCTTATCTCTTTGGGGTGGTGGAGGAGGGGCATGTTGAAATTGTGGATAGTGAGTAGGAGGATGATAGGGATGAACATTCTGGAAGGACTAAAAATTTTGGGAATGAGGTTGGGAAGTATTGAAAGTATGCTGCTTTCCAAGAGAAGTTTGGAATGGTTGCGCCATCTTGGGTTATAAGTGATGAAATATAGGTCATTATCCAGTCTGGACTGTCCTTGGGCAGCATTAACATGTTCTTGCACAAATTAAAAAATTGAGATGCCGAAGGGCACTCATAAATGGGGTGGGTCGGGCTAGAACAGAGAGCACACACTTGTGCTTGGGAAAAATTTGTAAACTATCCTCCAGACATTAATTGATCCATCTTGCAGGACAGTGGCATCCACTTTGTCAGACAGACCTATGTAGTGGCTAACTTCATACATAGTCCCCTTTCTTTGGAAACTCGGAGGTGCTTGACGAGAGGAGGAAGCATGGTAGAGAAAATTTTCATTGAGATTTTCAAATAATTGTCATGCCTCATGCTCACTCTTAAGCATGAAAGCTCTCCCACAAGAAGTATCAACCAGTTGACGATTTTGTTCAGACAACCCATCATAAAGCATTGCACTAATTGCCATTTGGGTATTTGATGATGCGGGCATTTTTAGAGTAGATCTCTAAATTTCTCCCAAGTTTTATGAAATTCTTTCCTATCAGATTGGGAGAAGCTCATGATAGCATGCCTAAATTGGTTCGTTCTTCCTATGGAAAAGTATTTCTTCAGAAATTTGTGTTGCATTTGGGCCCATGAAAGAGTAGAATTAGCTGCCAATGAATTGAGCCACTGCTTAGCTCTATCCTTAAGGGAAAAAGGGAACAACCTAAGATTCAAAGCATCATCAATGAAGTTCTGAATTTGACAGTAATGCAGATCTCAAGGAACTCATCTAGATGTTTGTATGGGCCTTCATTATTGATTCAAACACAAGACTTGATTTCAAACTGCATAGTAGTGGTATCGGATAATCGAATACAAGATGGGGAGGTATAAATGGAAGGAGTGAAGTACTCCTTCAACAGCTTAGGTTGTTCTTTAGCCATCTCAATAGGTGGAGCAAATCCTAAGGTTCTATACATGTGGATTTCGGCTTGAAGTGCCCTAATAGAACACTCAATTTAGAGTCAAAGGGCAATAATTCAGAAGATCTAGAACGACACCCTTACATATACTAAAATTCTTTTGATAAATTTGAAAGTGAATCCTAGGTTCTTCGGTGTTTAGCATGCTGAATTTTTTTTTTTTTTTTGAAAACCATGGCTGAACCTGATCGGGTTGCCTACGTACCCTTCATAAGGGGGATCAAGCCATACGTAGTTCTTTTTTAAGTTTTAAAACGCAGCGAAAAAACCGAATCAAACAATTTAATTCATGCATGCTTACAAGATCAAATCTAGAAATCAGCACCTTAAGAACACATAGGATTTATGCCGGAATCGTTTAAACAATTATGCTAAAACTTTTATGCATGATTAACTATCAGATCTGAACTTAAGAACTCTATTCCAATTAATCTCCGAATATCCATCGAATGGATTCTGGAGATATCTCCGTGAGGAGCCCCAAAAGAGGGTAAAACCTCGGAGAATTGGACCTAGACCTTGACACCATAATAAATGATTAATGCTAGATTAATACCTTTTATGATGGATGAAAGTTGTGAATCTGATTCTTGACTTCGCAGCCACGCACACGAATGGCCTCTACGAGAAGTACACGCGAAGTCCTGAAGGATCTTCTTCCGCAATAGTGCTAGCAGCTGGCAGAACACTTGAAAGCTGAAATCTGCCCGCCGGGATTCAATCAACTCTTGATCAATCGTCTTGAAGCAGATAGAGATGAGGTTTGTAAGGGAAGTAGAGGACTCAGATCTGATCTTGAATCTTCTAGATATTCACCCTGAAAACCCTATCTAAAATGGAGAAGAAGAGGAGGAGGAGGCGGGTGAGGAAGAAGGCTGCAATGGATGTGTTTTTGGTGCCCATGTTTGACCCCTTTTAATGGCCTCCGAATTTTCATTCAAAATTCGAAATTTATTTTCAGAAAACCTCTTTTAGTTGGCACATGCAAAGGAATAGGAACAACCCAAATCAGATCTCAACCAAATCTGATTTAAATTCAAATTTTAAACACATGTGCAAGAGGGAAGGAATTTGAAATCCATGCGGCAAGGTAAAACACTTCATAATTTCGAAATCACCTCTTGAAATTCCGAATTTAATCCATTCAAAAACACAGACGCCACCTTGGCTGATGGTTTGAGTGATTAAAATCATTTAACACATTGCTTAATGTTTGAATTTAAATTCAAATAACAAACAATGTCGCCATGTGTCAAGCAATGGGTCCATATGCCATGCAATAATTTTGGTTTATTTAAAATTCATGAAATCCAATTCCATGTCACCAATAATTGCCACATCATCTGAGCCTAATTCCCTTGGGTTGCACCTAATCAAATTTGGTCAAACCCGAATTAAAACAAAGCAATTTGGTTGAACCCAATCTAATCAGGTCAGACCCTGATTGAGCTCAAATTGAATCCAATTCAATTTTGGCTCATGCAAACTCAATCAAATGAATTATTACTTTGTGTTGGACCTAATTCAATTAGGTCAATCCCCAATTAAGAACAAATTAATTTAAAATTAATTTGATCAGCTTAAGTCCTTTTTGGGTTCTGACCTAATCCAATCAGGTCAAAACCCTGATTGAGCCCAAACTTGAATCCAATTCAATTGGCTCATCCTTAGCACAATTACTCAATCAAATTGAGTATATTAGTAATTTAATTACTAATTAATCCTTCAATAATTACTTTAATTATTTATAAGATAATTTGCCAATCAAATTGACCAAATTACCCCTGAATGATTCTTATCATTCATCAGCTTTCTTGATCAATCAGGAATCTCTATGCGTGTGACCTCATAGGTTCGAACCTAAGCCGGTAGTATAGGAACAATTTTCTACACTAATCGATGTGACCATCTAGCAATGGTACCCGACGTCCGGATAGGTCGAATATATGCGAAGCAAATATTCTGGAACCCTGAACTATGGTTACTGTATAATTCAATCCCTTTGACTCCTAATGCCAGGATGACTTAGAGCTCACTATCAACCCTATAATTAGTACATCCATTATGTGATTAACTTTAGATATCCCGTGACTCCTCACTGGGATTACCCTGGCCAAGGTTTTGCTAAATTAATCACAAGACATTATCTCCTGTTTTTCAGGAGTGGTCAATTCCATCTTGACTCACAACTGACTACGCAAGTACTTAACTGCACCCAGTGACCTTCCGTCACTGAATTAGAAATTCAGGTAGTCCGGTACAAAGTACAGTGAGTTGCTTGCTAGTCACAGGTTGCGGTCTCAGGTCAGAGGGCCAAACTTATACCCATATCCACTCGGAACATCTCTCGACAGTAGAGCATTCCGGAATTAGTCACGTTTAGTGAAATGTACTTCTACACTTCACTTGTGTGGCATACCAGTGTCTCCACACTCCTTGGTTAAGAGGACAACCAACGTATATGTCACACAACGACCTAATTCGATAATGTTGTCGTCCTAGTAACAACATATCATTTCGTCGCAAACAAGTTTAAGGACTCAAAGATAAATCCTCCTTTATCATAACATAAGTCCTAAGGACTTCATCATATAAGAGTTCATTTGAAGATGAAATGATGAATAATGCCAAATAACACTTTATTAATTTGTCAGTTCATTTACAAAATTCAATCATCAATATGCTGACGATTGACATTTAGGATACAAATTCCAACAACTCCCACTTAGCCTAATGCCAATCGGCACAGTATCTAATACCCATCTTCGACTTGTGTTCGTCGAACTCTTTGATGCCGAGGACTTTGGTAAATGGGTCAGCCAGATTTTCTTTTGTGTCAATCTTCTGAAGATCAATATCACCTCGATCGATGATCTCGCGAACCAGGTGGTAGCGACGTAGAATATGCTTGGTCCGCTGATGTGCTTTGGGTTCTCTTGCTTGAGCTATGGCCCCAGTATTGTCACAAAATACAGGCACTGGACCATCAATGGAGGGTGTCACTCCAAGCTCGGTGATGAACTTCCGCAAACCATACAGCTTCCTTGGCGGCATCAGATGCTGCGATATATTCTACTTCACATGTGAATCTGCCACTGTATGCTGCTTGGAACTCTTCCAGCAGATGGCCCCACCCTTAAGAGTGAAGATATATCCTGACACGCTCTTGCTATGTCAGGATCAAGCGCTACCATTACACCAAAACCGACCGGTGTTAGTGAAGGTGCAACTCTATTTCCTTAAACCCCACCAAAGGCAGCGCCACGAGTCGACTCCGACCAAGGCCTCGCCCAACCCCGGACTCCGACCTGGCCTCGCCATGGGTTCAGGGACCCTCGGTATGACCCACCTACTAACCAGGCCATCGCCGTTGGCAGGCGGCAGGACATGCCTGACAGTGACCCTCCCTGTGCTGCTCAGGGACCCCGCGGGTATGGCCCGCCACAGCGGCCGAGTATGTCCAACTTCCCCCCCCCAACGCGATGCCTGGGTTTCGAACTCGAGACCTCTGGCTCTGATACCAATTGTCCAGGATCAAGCGCTACCATTACACCAAAACCGACCGGTGGTTAGTGAAGGTGCAACTCTATTTCCTTAAACCCCACCAAAGGCAGCGCCACGAGTCGACTCCGACCAAGGCCTCGCCCAACCCCGGACTCCGACCTGGCCTCGCCATGGGTTCAGGGACCCTCGGTATGACCCACCTACTAACCAGGCCATCGCCGTTGGCAGGCGGCAGGACATGCTGACAGTGACCCTCCCTGTGCTGCTCAGGGACCCCCGCGGGTATGGCCCGCACAGCGGCGAGTATGTCCAACATGCTATCATCTTGATCTGACTAAAAACTTGAATCAGTATATCCCTCAAGTTTTA
This sequence comes from Phoenix dactylifera, assembly GCF_009389715.1. Classification (NCBI taxonomy): domain Eukaryota; kingdom Viridiplantae; phylum Streptophyta; class Magnoliopsida; order Arecales; family Arecaceae; genus Phoenix; species Phoenix dactylifera. The sequence continues at coordinate 18,794 of NW_024069659.1, forward strand.
AGTCAGAATCACCATAGACAAGCCACTGATCTTTAGTATTTCTCAAATACCTAAGGATGGTTTTTACAACCTTCCAGTGGTTGCTACCTGGATCAGACTGGTATCTGCTCACTACTCCTAGTGGAGTATGCCACGTCTGGTCTAGTACATGTCATGGCATACATTATAGATCCCACTGCCGAAGCATATGGAATTCTGTCCATACTCTCTCTTTCTTGAGGGTTGTCGGACAATCCCTTTTAGAGAGGTTAATTCCATGGCCCATCGGAAGATAGCCTTTCTTGGAATTAATCATACTGAACCTCTTTAGTATAGTATCAATGTATGTGGATTGAGATAATCCAAGCAATCTTCTAGATCTATCCCTATAGATCTTCATCCCTAGGATGTAAGATGCTTCTCCCAAATCCTTCATGGCAAATTGAGATGATAGCCAAACCTTTATTCCTTGTAATGCAGGAATGTCATTCCGATTAAAAGAATGTTCATCCACATACAAATAAGGAATATAATAACTGAACCATTTGCCCATTTATAAATGCAAGGTTCCTCTTCATTCTTAATGAAGCCATATGTTTTGATTACCTTATCAAAACGTATATTCCCAACTCCGTGAAGCCTTGCTTTAATCCATAAATGGATTTTTGAAGCTTGCACACTTTAGACTCATCTGCAGATGTAAAACCTTCAGGTTGTATCATATACACTTCCTCTTCTAAATCTCCATTTAGAAATGCGGTTTTACATCCATTTGCCAGATTTCATAGTCTAAATGTGCTGCTATCGCAAGCACAATCCGAATGGACTTGAGCATTGCCACAGGAGAAAACGTCTCGTCATAGTCAATACCATAACGTTGACGATAACCCTTGGCAACCAAACGGGCTTTATAGATCTCTACCTTCCGTCTGCGCCCCGTTTCCTTTTGAATATCCACTTACACCCTATGGACTTTAATTCCTTCGGGTGGGTCAACTAATGTCCAAACATCATTGACCTTCATGGATTCCATTTCGGATTGCATGGCTCCAAGCCATTTATCAGAGTCATACCTCTGCATTGCATCCATATATGTGATCGGATCCTCATCATTTTCATCAAGTTCGATAGGATCCCCATCCCGGACCAAGAAACCGTAATATCTGTCCGGCTGACGTGGTACTCTACCCGATCGCCTTAATGGTGCATCTAATATGGGTTTTGGATCTGATCTAATCAAATCCGACTCAACTGGTTCAGTAGATGGTGTCGGATCTTCTACATGTTGAACTTCTCTAAGCTCAACATTAGAGCTATTTGTTCCTTCACCAAGGAATTCCTTTTCTAAGAAAATTGCTCTATTGCTTACGAACAACTTTTGTTCTTCAGCAAAGTAGAAGTAATATCCTTTAGTTTCTTTAGGGTAACCAACAAAGAAACATTTGTCAGACTTGGGTTCAAGTTTGTCTGTCTTCAAACGTTTGACGTACGCCGGACACCCCCAAATCCTAAGGTGAGAGAGCATCGGCTTACATCCAGTCCACATCTCATGTGGTGTTTTATTTACAGACTTACTTGGAACCTTATTTAGAATATAGCAGGCTGACTCAAGAGCATATCCCCAAAAGGATATGGGCAGATTAGCAAACTCCATCATGGATCGAACCATGTCTAACAGAGTTCGATTTCTCCTTTCTGACACACTCATTATATTGTGGTGTAACCAGGAGGAGTCCATTGGCGAGAGAATCCCATTTTCTCCTAGATATGTCAAAAATTCACTGGAGAGGTATTCACCTCCTCGATCTGATCGAAGAGTTTTAATACTCTTTCCAGTTTGTTTTTCTACTTCATTACGATATAATTTGAACATTTCAAATGATTCAGATTTATGTCTCATTAAATAGACATAACCATACCTAGAAAGGGTCGTCTGTAAACGTAATGAAATATGAATACCCACCTCTAGCATCTGTGCTCATTGGCCCACATACATCAGAATGTACAAGGGTCAATAAATCACTGGCTCGTTCACCTTTTCCGGTAAAAGGTGATTTGGTCATTTTACCAAGAAGACATGATTCACAGGTTGTCAATGATTCACAATCATTAACATCAAGGATTCCCTCTTTACTTAACCTGTTCATCCCTATTCTTGTTAATATGACCTAGCCTATGATGCCAAAGGTAGACCATCCGTGACATTATCTATTCTAGGGCGCTTATTGGATTTATACATTACATGAACAGGCTGTGACAAAATGTAAATGCCATTACTCAGAATTCCATTCATTACAACAACACCATTCCAAATGACATTGCAATAATCCTTTTATATTAATATTTCATAACCATTTTTGGCCAAAAGGCCTACAGAAATGATATTCAATAGAAAAACTTGGACAATAGTGACAATCACTAAGGACATTTACATGAGAGCTGAATTCAAGTTTAAGAATTCCTAAAGCTAGAACTGGAACTGGTCTTCCATCTCCAACATTCAGGAACCTTTCTCCTTCTTCAAACCTCTTACTGACTTGTAGCCCCTGCAATGAATTGCAAATATTAAAAGGACTACCGGTATCCAATACCCAGGTCGAATTATCACAAATAGAAAAATTGCAAGGTGTTATCATATAAGTACCTTGATTGGCAACTGATTGCCCATTTTTCTTAGGCCGGTTCGGATCGAGGGATGCAATGTAAAGAGGACAGTTCCTCTTCCAATGTCCTTGCTTCTTGCAGAAGAAGCACTCCGCCTTGCTCTGATCAGACTTTTTATTCTTTTTCTGACTAGGCTGAGCAATGGTGCACCTGTTTCTTTGGATTTTATTTTTCTTTTTCCCTTTCTTAAAGGAGCGACCCTTGGATGAACCTCCCACTTAATTCACCATCTTCTTAAGAAGTTGGTGATCATTCTCAAACGTCTGTAGTACCCCAACAATTGGTGATAATTCACTACAGGTTTCGTCATACAAAATGAGTGAGAAAAGGACGGTATGATCCAGGCAATGAGTTTAGTATGGCATCCTTCCCAATTGATTATGAAGGGGAAAGCCAAGAGAGCTTAGACGCCTCGATCAACTCAATCATGTACAGTACATGATCAGTTACCGAGGTCCCATCTTTCATTCGGGCGCTGAAGATGGCACAACTAGTTTTGTGCCTCTCAACGTCGTCAGGAACGCCGAATGATCATTCAACACTTGAATGATATCTTCCGGCTGCGTATTCTCAAAACGCCTACTAAACTCATCACTCATTGCTGCCAACATGATGCATCGAACAGTGATCCGGTCACTGAGCCACTTCTGATAAGTGTCTCTGGCCGATCTTGATGCATTAGCAGCGGGCTGCTCAGGTGCTTGATCCGTTATCACATAAAGGATCCTCTCATGCTCTAGCACTATTTTCAGTTTTCTATGCCAATTATTGAAATTTGGACCAGTCAACTTGTCATTGTCCCAACAATGAGCGAAGTGATAAATTAGTGGCCATTTCTGCATAAAAAGAAAATTTGGCTATTAGTATATGAATTGACTAACACAGTAGACTTGGACTTTAGTCTAAAGATATTCCCCACTATTTTATACAAATTGGTAGCCTCTACCTCTAATTCGAAAAATTACTCCTAATTTTTTTAGTGGGCACTAGAACCCAATAGATCCCATATAGGCCCGATATGGCTTCGGCCAACCCATATGCACCTATTGGTAGGTTCTTAACCAATTGGCTTTCACCAAGCAACTTCTAGTGATGATTTTGTCCTGGTTTTCCGGCAGGCGTGTGGCGCCTCCACCGAATACCCTAGTCAAGATCCAACCATTAAATAATAGGGTTAAGTCTAATCAACTAATAGACGACCAAGCCCGAGTGTGGCTCGGCTCACCTGACCGCCTATTGAAGGTACACTTAACTCATCATATATTGAATGACAATTCCAATGCTTGATAAGTACCAGGCGTGTGCGCCTCCAATAATTATCAAAACATTGGACCCATTATCACCCAACTTAATGGGAGGCTATGACCTAGTTATCTCCATAACCATTTCATTTTAAGGACCTAATAATTTTAGAGAATTTCATAATTAGGATAGATGAGAAGATCCGGTTAGTCTAATTTCTCCCACTGACTTCACCAAATCAGATTAGACTCAAACCGGTTAAGGAGACACCTAAATCAGTCATACTGATTTTTCTTAAGGCATGGGCTAACTCGAATCATTAAGTGATCCAATCAAAATGTGATTGACCATGTCGGCCAGGTAAGTAAGATCGGTGGAAGGGATATGCCATTAACTCGACAAAGACGAATCAGTGCGAGTAGCTCCCAATTAAAAACAACCGGTCAAAACTGCCAAACTTACCTTAGACACCGACTGGTTAATCAATTTCGATTTGATTACTTAAATGACTCGGGCTACACCTCTGAGCCTAAATCAAGTTCCATCTTGGTCTAATCAAAGACATGGGAATTGATCAATCTACAACTATTGTATTTAACCTAGAGTTTCCTTGACCTAATCTAGTTACTACTTAATTAGATTTGATCAATTAACTCTAATTAGACCATGTTTGATTCTAACCTTAGGTCTAACCCAATCCTAAGAACTTGATTCAGCTAACCCCTATGCCCAAAGAATTATGCAATGTCAATTAATTGAGTTACAATTCTATTTCATAATACTTAATTCTCAATTAAGTTTAGACTTATGAAAGTTTTGATCATTGCATATTTCTTTTTAATTACATATTAATTACAATCTTTCAGTTCTTAAAACACATTTTCAGATCTGAGTTTTTGTAATTAATCACATGTAATCAGATTTAATTCATGTTTAAGTCATTATGTTTTATGTTCATGCATCACATATACATAACAACATGAATTAATACAAACAACATACATCTTATGTATTTGTTTTTTCACTTTTATTTTAAGATCTGATTTGTTCATTAAAATCAGAGATCATATGAATCATAAACTTTATTTAGATCTAATCTAAACAATATTATGATTTCAGATTTATTCATGTTATAATCCTAACAAAACATGCATCATATGCATCCAAAATTTCAGATCTACTTAATCATGCATAATCAGCAATTAAATCAATCATAAAAAGCACTTTAGATCTAATCTAAACATGTTAATGATTTCAGATTTAATTGGCAAGAATTAAAACATAAAATTTTAAACATAAACCTGGCTCTGATACCACTGAAAGTGAATCCTAGGTTCTTCGGTGTTTAGCATGCTGAATTTTTTTTTTTTTTGAAAACCATGGCTGAACCTGATCGGTGTTGCCTACGTACCCCTTCATAAGGGGGATCAAGCCATACGTAGTTCTTTTTAAGTTTTAAAACGCAGCGGAAAAATCGAATCAAACAATTTAATTCATGCATGCTTACAAGATCAAATCTAGAAATCAGCACCTTAAGAACACATAGGATATGCCGGAATCGTTTAAATAATTATGCTAAAACTTTTATGCATGATTAACTATCAGATCTGAAACTAAGAACTATATTCCAATTAATCTCCGAATATCCATCGAATGGATTCCTAGAGATATCTCCGTGAGGAGCCCCAAAAGAGGGGTAAAACATCGGGAATTGGACCTAGACCTTGACACCATAATAAATGATTAATGCTAGATTAATACCTTTTATGATGGATGAAAGTTGTTGAATCTGATTCTTGACTTCGCAGCCACGCACACGAATGGCCTCTTACGAGAAGTACACGCGAGTCCTGAAGGATCTTCTTCCGCACAGTGCTAGCAGCTGCAGAACACTTGAAAGCTGAAATCTGCCCGCCCGGGATTCAATCAACTCTTGATCAATCGTCTTGAAGCAGATAGAGATGAGGTTTGTAAGGGAAGTAGAGGACTCAGATCTGATCTTGAATCTTCTAGATATTCACCCTGAAAACCCTATCTAAAATGGAGAAGAAGAGGAGGAGGAGGCGGGTGAGGAAGAAGGCTGCAATGGATGTGTTTTTGGTGCCCATGTTTGACCCCTTTTAATGGCCTCCGAATTTTCATTCAAAATTCAAAATTTATTTTCAAAAACCTCTTTTAGTTGGCACATGCAAAGGAATAGGAAACAACCCAAATCAGATCTCAACCTAATCTGATTTAAATTCAAATTTTAAACACATGTGCAAGAGGGAAGGAATTTGAAATCCATGCAGGCAAGGTAAAACACTTCATAATTTCGAAATCACCTCTTGAAATTCGAATTTAATCCATTCAAAAACTCAGACGCCACCTTGGCTGATGGTTTGAGTGATTAAAATCATTTAACACATTGCTTAATGTTTGAATTTAAATTCAAATAACAAACAATGTCGCCATGTGTCAAGCAATGGGTCCATGTGCCATGCAATAATTTTGGTTTATTTAAAATTCATGAAATCCAATTCTATGTCACCAATAATTGCCACATCATCTGAGCCTAATCCCCTTGAGTTGCACCTAATCAAATTTGGTCAAAACCCGAATTAAAACAAAGCAATTTGGTTGAACCCAATCTAATCAGGTCAGACCCTGATTGAGCTCAAATTGAATCCAATTCAATTTTGGCTCATGCAAACTCAATCAAATTGAATTATTACTTTGTGTTGGACCTAATTCAATTAGGTCAATCCCCAATTAAGAACAAATTAATTTAAAATTAATTTGATCAGCTTAAGTCCTTTTTTGGTTCTGACCTAATCCAATCAAGTCAAAACCCTGATTGAGCCCAAACTTGAATTCAATTCAATTTGGCTCATCCTTAGCACAATTACTCAATCAAATTGAGTTTATTAGTAATTTAATTACTAATTAATCCTTCAATAATTACTTTAATTATTTATAAGATAATTTGCCAATCAAATTGACCAAATTACCCCTGAATGATTCTTAATCATTCATCAGCTTTCTTGATCAATCAGGAATCTTCTATGCGTGTGAACCTCATAGGTTCGAACCTAAGCCGGTAGTATAGGAACAATTTTCTACACTAATCGATGTGACCATCTAGCAATGGTACCCGACGTCCGGATAGGTCGAATATATGCGAAGCAAATATTCTGGAACCCTGAACTATGGTTACTGTATAATTCAATCCCTTTGACTCCTAATGCCAGGATGACTTAGAGCTCACTGTCAACCCTATAATTAGTACATCCATTATGTGATTAACTTTAGATATCCCGTGACTCCTCACTGGATTACCCTGGCCAAGGTTTTGCTAAATTAATCACAAGACATTATCTCCTATTTTCAGGAGGGGTCAATTCCATCTTGACTCACAACTGACTATGCAAGTACTTAACTGCACCCAGTGACCTTCCGTCACTGAATTAGAAATTCAGGTAGTCCAGTACCAAAGTACAGTGAGTTGCTTGCTAGTCCACAGGTTGCGGTCTCAGGTCAGAGGGCCAAACTTATACCCATATCCACTCGGAACATCTCTCGACAGTAGAGCATTCCGGAATTGGTCACGTTTAGTGAAATGTACTTCTACACTTCACTTGTGTAGCATACCAGTGTCTCCACACTCCTTGGTTAAGAGGACAACCAACGTATATGTCACACAACGACCTAATCTCGATAATGTTGTCGTCCTAGTAACAACATATCATTTTCGTCGCAACAAGTTTAAGGACTCAAAGATAAATCCTCCTTTATCATAACATAAGTCCTAAGGACTTCATCATATAAGAGTTCATTTGAAGATGAAATGATGAATAATGCCAAATAACACTTTATTAATTTGTCAGTTCATTTACAAAATTCAATCATCAATATGCTGACGATTGACATTTAGGATACAAATTCCAACAAAATTAAGCGCAATCAAGCATGCAATATAATAAAAACAAACCAAATCTTCATGTTTCCCTAAAATCACTAGAGAGCTTCCTAACTGATTTGAAGAGGACACCTAAGCCTCCAATTCGGTCTTATGAACTGACTTGACTAGGTAAGCTTCCAGATAAGTGGTGGGGTCACAATGCGTTCCTGGCAAAGGTCCCACTTAAGAACCACTTTTTGCGAATAGAAAATTGTCTTCCTCACTTAGAGAGACAAAGCTTGCCTAGACATCGACTGAGCTACAGAGTGAAACTGGTGCAATTTTCGATAGTCTTCATCCTATTGAGCTCGAGTGTCCCTAGGGTTCAATGTCTAATTGATTTTAATTAAACTGATAACTATGTGAGATTTGGTTCGCCTAATTTGGACAAAAATCTGGTGATGAAATTCAGTTCTTATCTTGTTGGGGGTGATTGCCCTTACTTTGTGCATGATAGATTAAGTGGTGTGCCAAGCAGTAATATACGCCTTACTGAAATTAATTCAAACAATCACAAAAAGAATGTGGGTATAAAATTCAAATGCATGAACAATCTAAAAAATATCTATTCGAGCACTCGCATTTTGAAGGGGCAACAGACTAGACACCAATACGCCGAGACCGTATGTGCCGAGCTACCCCACTATGTTTACAAGTTGATATGAAAAAAATAAAGACAAGAGAGGTTTAGAGTCTTCTGGCTGTCCAAAATTTTTTCTTTTTAAATTCTAAAACAAGAGTTCCAAACCAAATCAAAGATTAGTACGTCTCAAAAGATATAGCAATATAAGAAAATAGATGTATCCAATCCCCGACAACGACGTTAAAATTGATAGTCAACTTGAAAAGACCACTGAATAGCATGTATCTTGTAGGATAGTGGCTAATTACGAGTATCGATCCACAGGGATTGGAGAACAGTTGTTTTTTTGGAAATATGTAAAGAAGAGTTTGTGAAGAAAATTAAACTTCGGTAATCTAATAAGAAGTGCAATTGAAAATGATATGAATAGAAGAACCTAGGGCAAGAAATTCACCACTAACATAGTAACAATGATTAATTGTATTTTAATTCGTTCTTGGATTAACATGCAAATTGGCTACAAGCTTTATAAATATTCAAATAAAAATTCACAAGAGTAATTTAGGAAAACCCATCTTCAGTTGGCATGAGATGTCTACCCTAAACTAATGTAGCAGGACACTGCATTCCTTAAGCATCAATTATCTTATATTTACTTAGTGACCATGAAAAATAGTTGTATAAATATCATACTTAAGATCACCAGAATTAAATATGAGATAAAAGAAGATATTCATTAAGAACAAAATATTAATATAACTTCAAGAACAGAAATTAAAGTACAAAACCTTTTCCCTTTGTTAGGGCTTCATCCGCCCTAGTGAAGAGGTCAGCTTTCTATGCAGATGTCGACAAAAACAGCACAGAGGGATTCTTCCATCAAGATTGGCTTCTCCTCTTTTCTTCCTCCCCTTTCTGACGTCCCCATCTTGCTTCTGTGCCCCTCAATTTCTAGGGAGGGGGTTGGTCCGGTGTGGAAAGGTTTGACTAGGTCAAACCTCATCTGTTTTCAACAAAGCGAAAAGCATGGCGACTAATACAGGGTCTGATGTAACAATAGTGGCATTAGCCACAGCTAAAAACTACAAGAAATATTTAACATGCATCAGATAGAGTGAAAAATGACACTTTATATAGTGTTTAACAAATCTTAGCAAACACATGAACCATGACATGCATGCATTACCCTGAATAGCTCTCAAATGATATTGAGAATTCATGGTTGACTCAGAAAAGAAACTTCTGCTAGATTACAGCACAAGCATATATATATAATATATATATATATATATATATATATATATATATATATATATATATATATATATATATATATATATATATATATCACAATGATGAACACCGAAAAAACCACACTAAAACCCAAGCAAACCAAAAAATTGAGCTTCTAAACAGAATGGTGGCCTTATTTTCCACTAGATATCACCCACAGTAGTGGTCCCAAATTAAGTGTCAAAGACTAAGGATTCTAACAACAGTTACAAGGACTAGAACAACAGTACATGCCTAAATATTTTTCTTGGATTTTACCAAAAAAATATTTTTCTTGGATATACCGACAATTATAGCTCAATACTTAAAGCATGTATATGGAGTTATAGAAAAATAAAACAAGGGCGAAAAATGAGGAAGAAGAGTAGAGTATACAAGGGCCCTAGGGATTAAGACATAAGATCAACAACAATGAGGACTGTTGCTCGAAACTGGACCCGAGGGGTGACCACTGGCTGAGGAGGAGGAGATCTAGTAGGTGGTGCATCGGTGGGCTGCATCCTCTGAGGGACCTATAAAAAGTCGGTGGCCGGGGTTTCCAGCGCCAACCCTCCGATGCTTAAGTCAGAGGGGGCTTTTGTGGAGAAAGAGAGTGAGAGATTGTATACAAGATCTAAAGTCTCTCCTTTAAAGAGGAAGATGTTCCCTTTTAAGGAAGAGTGCAGGATTACCTGTGATGTGACTGGATGAATTAATGAGTTACCATCATGATTGAGCGTGATCGTGTGAATTAATGAGTTGTCGTGGATGACTGGATAGAGTTGAGTGAGTCAACTAGTTGTCGTGGATGGCCTGAGATTTTGAGTAAGCTGGAGGTCCGTGGAGATCGTGCGCATTTAATTGTTGACAGTCGCTCAGGCGGAGATCGCGGAATTAAATCCTGGGAGAGGAGGAGAGGAGCTTGATTTTCGGCGGAGTGGAGAGGTCTGCTTCATTCTTTGACTGGGTTTTCTTCAGACTTAAGGTCGATCAAAGCCGCGAGGCTGTAAGCTCTGAGCGCTAGGGTCGGGCGCACTGGCGTCGGACGCCTTTGAGGTCGAGCGCCTTTGAGGTCGAGCGCCTTGAGGGTTGCTGCCGCAGCGCCGTCATCACGCGATGCATCCACGTGCTTTGGGGCAATCCATTTTTTCCCAACACTACCCTCTGACTTTCGAGTTCGAGCCGCTTACGAGCTCGGGCGAAGGAAGTAATTATCTTTGTCATGCTGGTGGGACCAGGTAGCTTTAAATTGCCCCGCCATTCCGTACGCTTCGGGGCGTCTTTAATGAGGGCTCGAGGGCTCGAGGGCACGAGGCTACGCCCTTTTGCTTTTCGAGGCAGTTTTGAGGCGCGGGCTCATGATGAGGCTCCGGGATTCGACGGAACGCCGCTTCGATTTTACTTTTAAAGCGTCGATCCAGGTTGATACGCTACTTCGGTTTTCGAGACCAACACATGGCGCGATCTAGACGAAAGGCGGGATCTGGCTCCGTCGATCTGGGCCATCGAGGTGGGGGTCTATATAAACCCCCGGCCTGGCCCTAAAAGCTCTTATTTGGCCGCCGCTGTTGTTGCTTTTCTTCTTCTACTACTTTCTTCTCCCTTGTCTTCCGATTTTTGTTCAGTTTTTCCCGGCGGCGTTCCTCTCGATCCTCCACTTTCGGTTGTCAGTGCCTTCGGTGAAACCCATAGTAGGTGTTTCTCCCTCGTTTGCTCGGAGGATCTTTGTCTTTCTTTCTTTCCTCCTTTTTTGCCTTCCTCCTTCTTTGTCTTCCTCTATTCTCAGCAATGTCAGGCGATGCCTCGTTCTCCCAGTAGGGACATATCTCACAGGAGGGAGGTCGCGTCGGAGACGGGTCATGGTTCCGATGGAGTCGGGTCTAGCTTGGCTGAAGAAGAGTTGGAGTTGATCCGCACCTGATTTTTTCCTTGGAGCGGGTTTCACCTTGAGCCCGCGGGGTCGAAAGATCGGATGATGAGATTCTCCTCCAGGTCAGATCGGGGTGTACGTGGAGATACTCTGGGCCAGCCTGTGATTCCCCCTGCACGAGTTTGTGAACGAGCTCCTGGCGGTGTATCAGCTCGCCCCAGCGCAGCTCGCTCCAAACTCGTGGAGAACCATTATAGGCTTCTTATCTCTTTGCCACGCGCACGGGATATCGATCTCGGTGAATGTCTTTCGCCGGTGCTTCATGTTGAAGTCCAACCTGACGGACGAAGAAATGGCTCTACCTCACCCTTCGGGGCGGTAGGCCGTTCTTTCGAGGTGCTCCTTCCTCCATTTGTGGGTGGAGGAGAAATTTTTCTTTCTCTCCTTCGAGCGCACGTGGGGATTTGACCCGAGGTGGGGGCAGCCCCGGCTCAAGACCGTCAACAAGCTCCCCAAACTTTCAGAGAGCGAGCAGAAGACTCTCGATGCTCTTCACGGCCTCGAGAAGAATATCTTTTGAACGATCTCCTGAGCGAGGAGGCTCTCGTGAACGTCGGCCTGAGCTCGGCGCATCCCTAGGGTAAGGGCGGTTGCACTGCTCCTCCTCTGTTTTGTCGTCTTTCGCTTTACTTGTTCCTTATTTCATCATTTTTGGTGCCGATCTGACACTTAAACTTTTTCCTTTCCAGACATTGCAAGGACGGGACCAGCAACACAACTCTTTTTGCCCGATACAAGAAGAGGGCAGCCGAGGCCGGCGGGGTTCCACCCGAGCCCAGGAAGAAAGCTAGGTTGGCCTCGACTTCTGCTCCCATCAAGGTGAGGGCCCTGAGGTCGGGACTTCCAACCTCATTCGGAAGGAAGTCCCCCCCACCGAGCACGCGAGCTCGAGCTCTTCTAGGGGCGCGAGGGATCCAGCAGCCCCCGCTTGCTCGGCCCCAATTTCTCAGCGGCCAAGTCGCCAGGTCATTCGTCTGTTACGCTCGGGTCCCAAGCCGGGCAGCGGCCTCGGGGTCCCGGGCTCTTCTGTGCCGATTGTTGGCGCTATGCGGAAGCATGTGGATCCCTGATATCTGCTAACCTAGGACGTCCTCTAGGGCGTTAGGCCGCGTGGGAAAAGAAGAAAGAAGAGATGGAGAATCAAAATCACAAACTAGGGTTTTCGTGGAGAAGAAGAGGAAGAGAAAAGAGAACGTGGGAGAAAGTTTTTCTAGCGGCTCTTATTTCTCCAGAGAATAATACAAGTGATAACACTAAAACTGATTACATCAAGCCTTTATATAGGCCTCTCAATTTTAGTCTAATCCCAAGCCAACTCAATCTCTCCTCTAAGCCACATTAGAAAAAAGCACTCAACCCAAGTCCGATGACTTACATGCTCTCTCCCCTTGAGTCTAAACCTAGCCTAAGAATGACTTAGACCCTTAGGAACATAAATCATGAAGTCCCTAAGCCAGTCAAAGACCAAAAATTCTCGTCATTGATTGAATGGCACGCCTGGTACAGCGTTGGAGTCGACCCTTGCAGATCAGGGATCGACCCAATACTTCAGGGGTCGATCCCTCACTGTGAGGGGTCGACCCCTCCTTCACTGGGGTGGACCCGAAGGGGTCGACCCCTCCTGAGACGACAGAAAACCGCTCTCTATCGTCTCTCTGTGACTTCCTGGGGTCGACCCTTCCTTCACTGGGGTCGACCCCACCTGAGACCGACAAAGAAGTGCTCTTTGTCATCTTCCTGTGACTTCATGGGGTCGACCCTTCCTTCACTGAGGTCAACCCAGCTCTTCATGGGTCGACCCCAGCTTTCCATGAGTCGACCCCAACCTTGCAGAAACTAATTTTGAGCTGGTTTTCTTTGGATGAGCCACACATGAGCCTACAATCTCCACCTTAGCACTCCAAAGCCTTTGCAAGCTTCTCCTGGTCCATCAATCCCATCAGCGTCACACACCTAAGGAAGCCATCCCTTGGAAGAATCTTGATCAGTGCATCTGCCAGGTTCTCCTTCGTATGAACTTTGGCTAGCTCCACTTTACGTTCTTCCACCAACTCCCTAATCCGGTGGTACCTGATGTCAATATTTGGTCCTCGCATAATAGACCGAGTTCAAACCAAATATTGGCTATCACAATGCACCCTGACAGCGCTCCTGTGCAAATTTCATTTCCAATGCCAATCATTTCAACCATAGAGCTTTCTTGGCAGCTTCTGTGATGCCAATATACTCCGCTTCCGTTGTAGACAATGCCGTGATTGGTTGCAAGCTTGATCTCCATGACACTGGACCTCCGTTCAAACAAAACACATAACCTGTGGTAGAACGATGTGTGTCCATATCTCCTCCGTAATCAGCATCCACAAAACCAATCATTCGGCTCTGGTTCTTCTTGGTCATGTTGGAATTCTTCTCCTTTCTACCTTCCTGTTCATAGCAAATACCAACTTCCAACTGTGCCCACCAAGTATCTGAAAACACCTTTCAGTGCTCTCCAATGCTCCTTGCCAGGGTTAGCCATGAACCTGCTAACTTGGCTAACTGCATGTGCAAGATCTGGTCTACAACAGACCATGGCATACATCAAACTCCCAACTCCTGAAGCATATGAATGCTCTCATCTCCTTAGCTTTCACCTCAGTCTGTGGGTGACATTGTCTTCGAAAGATTGACATGACTGGCTATTGGTAATCCGCCGGTTTCGTTCCATCCATGCCATATCTCCGCAATACCTTCTGATGTAAACCTCTCTGAGATAAATGCAACACCTTCTTGGTTCTATCCCTGAAAATCTCCATGTCTAAAATCTCGTGCTGGACCCAAATCCTTCATCTCAAATTTTCGAGATAAGGCTACCTCTAAGTCTTCTATAATTCCTCTACTCTTGCAAGCATCAGCAAGTCATCTATATACATGAGTAGTATAATCTAGACTCATCCTCAAGAGTCTTCACATAGACACGAGGGTCATACTCACATCTGGTCATGCCAATGCTCCTCACAGTATGTGTTGAACTGCAAGTACCATTGCCTTGATGATTGCTTCAACCCATAGAGTGATCTCTGCAGCAAACAGACCTTTCCTTCTGACCC
>NW_024069660.1:0-33589 GCF_009389715.1 Phoenix dactylifera
GAGTCGGGGATCAATGATTACCGGAAAGACTGGCATGTCTTATGTATGCTCGATGCAGAGGATGATTGATCTCACAATCATTTGTGTGGAGACACTAATACAAAGATATGGGTGCTCATTAGAAGAATGAGTTCACTGAATTGACCTACAAAGAGAAATCTTATGAAGTCTTACTTACATGTCAAAAGATGATTCTCTTAGTGGGAGTTGTACAACTGATCCTTTGACCTGAGATCACCATGGTATCTTGTGCACATGAACCTATGTTTTGGTTTACACTCATTCATGACAATAAGTTATGTACGAGGTCTTCTGGATATGGTGGATTGTGTACGAAGATTATGAGTAGATCAACAAGGAATTAATCACTTCTAGTAAGAGAAGATAGCATCCTATTTATTCTAATCATATGATAATTCAGGAAGCCTTTGATCAAAGCAGAATGAAAATTAGAAAGAGTTTCTAATGTTTCATTATTTGAATTATCATTAAAAGATTGAGAAAAATATGAATATGAAATTGAGTTTGACATATATTCATACTCATATACATATTTGGGATGCAGTTTGATTAAAGGATTGAATTGCATGGTAACTTGCCACTGAAGGGTATTTTTGGTATTTCCACCAAATTCCATATTTTTCGGGTAGACATGACACGTTGCTAGACGTCAATCTTGTCTTATAGGTTTGATCGAATTAAAGAGTTTAATTCGATCACCAATTAGAAAGGATTCTAATTGTTAAGTTCGGGTTCGCGCAGTTTGGACTTAAATCGATTAGAAGAGTTCTAATCAAGTTGGGTCAACTCGCACTCACACCTATTGCTGGCTAAGTATGGAACCCAATGGGTCACACACAAGAAAACTTATCAAGGGTCTAATTGGATTAGATCATGTTTGCAAGATAAACATCCTAGCAGGTGTTGCAAACCTTAGCTCCTGATTCGAACTGGATTCGAATCTGATTCGAATTGAATTCGAATCTGATTCTTAATTGATCTAATTTGATTAGATCATATTCTAATATGGGTTAGCCAAGAGTTGGCTCCTAATTGGCTTGGTTTGAGTCTAATTGGATTAGATTTGATAAATCATTCATTTTTGACCGTTGGATCAACATTTGGATGAAGAGATGGATCAAATGGATGGCACCATGAATTGGAGCCATTGGATTTTCATCATAGGATGATGGGAGATCATGATGACGTGATGGATATCATTGGGAGGCGTGGAGATGAAAAATAGGTGAAGGAAAGAGAGAGAATACGTGAAGATTAAATGGATAAGGATGAACCATTTATTTGATCTTATCCATTCTCTCTCTTCTCTCTTCATCACGCCTAAGGGATATATGGCGCCTTCTTTCATGGCCTTTGGATCATCATCAACCCTTGATGAATGGATAAGGTTGGTTTCCTATTTTTCTTGCGTGAGAAGAAGTGAAAAAAGGGAAGAGTACGGCGCATTTTCATGAAGAGGTGCTTAGGGAATCAAGCGCCACATCATAAGCGCTTGATCTTATCATAACCACTTTTGATACGCCTCTCCCTATTTTTGTGGCGCCTTCTCTCCTCTTATCACGCCCCATCTGAAGGATGTGTGGATGGGATGCATCCTTTGGTGATGCATCCCCACGCCATCTATAAATAGGAATGCTCCCGGTGTTTTCTAATCATCGGAAATCAATCCAACTCTCTCTCTCTCATATCCCTTCTTTCTTACATTAGTTTCTTTCTTTCTAACATTGCTTCTAGTGTGTCCTAAGCCAAGACAAGGTGGTCTTCATTAGGACAAAAGGATTAGAAGTGATTTTAGAAGGCTAAAGAAAAATAGAAAGGAAGGAAAGCAAGCCATTAGAGTTCTTTAGAAGAATTCTGCATTAAGGATCAAAAGTCTTTGGAGCTAAAGTCTTGATCAAGTTTTCGTGTGGATCACCATTGGAGGGCGGACACTTGGACGCCTCGTGGAGATTGTACACTTTGGATTAGCATTTGAGGTATTCTACTAATTCTGCATTTATTTTATATTATTTGATTGTAATCATTAAGGTGATCTAGGCTTAAAAGGGTTTCATGCATAGGGACTTTATTAAGAAAATTTTTAAAATCCCTAGCTTCCGCTGCCCATTATGACATGCTAGAACCCTACAGTGGTATCAGAGCTATCCTTAATTGGTTCAATCAAATAATAATGCATGATGTATGATTATTAATTTACTATGAGATAGTAATGTCATATGCTTAATGAAATGCTGAAATATATGATTCATATATGATATGATATGTAATAAAATGTCATGATATGAAATTTTCCATATGAAAATATGTTGAAGCATGTTAATTAGTTGCTTATAATTTATACATGCTATGAGATAGCTATGATGCATGATAGCTTATTTTAGATATGTTAAATATATGTTACAATTAAAGAATGTGCTAGAGACTAGTAAGCCCTCAATAAAAATTATATTAAGTCATAGTGTTAAAAAATTTTAAGCTAACCCATTCTAGAACAATTAATCTAATTGGTGTCTAAGGAAAGCACTAAAGGTGGTTACTTAATTAGGACCTTACTCTTTGAGTAAGGGGAGCCTCCCACCTGCTTACCTGGCCAATTGTTTGATTGTCTATTATGGATAAGCTTAATATTGATATAATACTATTGATAGCCTTCCTTCATGCCTCGATATTATTATGTCAAGATCCATGCTAGTTTGTTGTGCTAACACAAAACTTGCAATGGGGACTGATGTTATACTGTCTTGGTGCATTAAGATGCTTATGGCATATTTTAATATATTGCCTTGTTGTGCAACCACAAGGGCAATATTATTCGAATATGACTATATGGAAATGAAGGGTTTGACTTAACTAAAATATTATTGTTTGTTGTGCTAACACAAGGCAATAAGTATTTTAAGAGGACAAGATAAAGTTGAGAATTGCATGAGATACAATCGGAAAGAGTTTCCTACCTTTGAACTCATAAAGGTTTGTTGTGTAACCACAAGGCTTTTTATGATGAATTAGGATCTCAACCCTACTAAGAAAAATTATATTTTCACGTTTATCATAGGAGAGGGCTATGATATTCGATAAAAATAGTAGGAGACAAATTAGATTAAAGTCCTTATCTAGTTGCAAACATGTCATCATGATTGGTCTGCTTATATTAGTTATGTTCTTGCATATGTAGAATTATTAAATGGCTTCTTCACTTTCACTAAGAGGCATCTTAGATGCCAACAAGTTGACCGGACCAAACTATGTGGACTGGTTGAGGAATTTAAAGATAGTACTCACTCAGGAGAAAATTTTCTATATACTTGAAACCCCTGATCTTGGAGATCTAGGGGATGATGCTACAGAAGAGGAGGTTGCCACACATAAGATGTGGAAAAATGACAGTTTGACTATCAAATGTATCATACTTGCCTCTATGAGCAATGAATTACAGAGGCAACATGAAGGCATGGACACTCAATCCATACTTCTCAATTTAAAAGAGTTGTATGGAGAACAAAGCAGGACTGCTAGGTATGAGATATCTAAGCAGTTGTTCCGTGCTAGAATGAATGAAGGAACTCCAGTGCAAAACCATGTTCTTATGGTTATAGACTTAATCACTAGATTAAGTCAATTAGGTTTTGCTATGGATAGTGAGCTCAGTCAGGATTTGATCCTGCAATCACTGCCTGATTCATTCTCTCAGTTTGTTGTGAACTTTCACATGAACAAGCTGAACACCTCCCTGCCCGAGCTGTTAAATATGCTCAAAACAGCTGAAGGCCATATTAAGAAGGATAAAGGTCCACTCCTTCTTATAGATGGCACTTCTAAAAGGAAATCGGGAAATAAGGGTTCTAAGAAACGATTGAACCCCAAGAGTAGCATCAAAAAGAAAAAAAGGAAAGAAAAACTTCGGATCAAGTACCTGTTTTCATTGCGGCAAAGCTGGCCACTGGAAAAGGAATTGCAAGAGTTTTCTTGCAAGTATGAAGACCGATGCAAGAGTTGCATCAAAAGGTATGTTTATGTTACATGCCAACTTGTCATTAAGTTCTTCAAATTCAAATTCATGGGTATTGGATACCGGCTGTGGTTTTCACATTTGCAAATCTTTGCATGGACTACAGAAATTAAAATTTTGAAGAAAGGTGACTTCGAGCTGTATGGCGCTGGAGGAGAGTCCATCCAGGCTGAAGCTGTTGGAACCTACAACTTGGAGTTACCTTCGGGAGAGCTCCTACAATTAGAAGATTGTTATTATATGCCCAAAATTATTAGAAATGTAATTTCCATTCCTTTGTTGTTAAAGAAAGGATTTGAAATTAATGGAAAGGGCAATGGTTGCTCTATTTATTTTTCTAATAAGCATCTTTGCAATGGCATTATGGAAAATGGTCTTCTTGTTTTATTACTTAATGACAATGTCTTTCGTATTAATAAAAGCAATAAAAGAAAGACAGAGGAAGTAAATAACACCCTTCTTTGGCATTGCCGACTTGGTCACATAAGTGAATCAAGAATCAACAAGTTGTACAAAGAAGAGTTCTTTGATCCTTATGATTATGAATCATTAGGAACTTGTGAATCTTGTCTTATGGATAAAATGACTAAGTCTCCATTCACTGGACATGGAGAAAGGGCAAGTGAGTTATTAGGACTTATACACACAGATGTATGTAGTCCTATGACAACTCCAGCTAGAGGTGGATACTCTTACTTCATCACATTCACTGATGATTTATCAAGGTTCGGATATGTGTATCTTATGAAACATAAATCCGAAGCTTTTGATAAGTTTAAAGAGTATCAAAGTATGGTTGAAAAACAAACCGGAAAGTGTATTAAAATCCTTCGATCTGATCGAGGAGGTGAATACCTTTCTAGTGAGTTTTTAAATCATCTTAAAGAAAAGGGCATTCTCTCTGAATGGACACCTCCGTATACGCCACAATTAAATGGTGTAGCTGAACGGAGGAATCGTACTTTATTAGATATGGTACGGTCCATGATGTGCTTTACTGATCTTCCTATTTCCTTCTGGGGTTTTGCCCTAGAGACTGCTGCACTAATATTAAACAGGGTACCTTCTAAGTCTGTACCTAGCACTCCATATGAGATATGGAGAGGAAAGAAGCCTAATCTTAAGTATCTTAAGATATGGGGTTGTCAAGCTTATGTCAAAAGAAATTTTGGACACAAGCTAAGTGCTAGATCAGATAAATATATTTTTGTAGGTTATCCTAAAGATAGTATAGGATACATCTTCTATCATCCTACCGAACAAAAAGTTTTTGTAGGTAGGCATGCCATTTTCTTAGAAAAAGAGTTTATCTTAGAAAAGGGCAAGGATAGAAAAATAGAACTTGAAGAAGTTCAAGACCTACAAATAGAAACATAAGAAATTCTTCAACCAGATGTACCCATTGATGAGGTACAACCACAACACACATCTCCTCTCCGAAGGTCAGATAGAGTGCGAAGAGCACCTGAGAGGTATGGGTTCATCATTGAGAATGATGAAGCCCACATTGTTCAGAATAATGATCCTCTGACCTATTCGGAAGCTGTCATGAGTAGTGACTCTGACAAATGGCTAGAAGCCATGAAATCCGAAATAGATTCTATGTATACCAACCAAGTATGGACTTTGGTTGATGCACCAGAGGGTGTAAACCCTATAGGTTGCAAATGGGTCTATAAGAAAAAGATTGGAGCAGATGGCCAAGTAGAAACCTACAAGGCTAGATTGGTGGCAAAAGGTTTCAGGCAAAAGCAAGGAATTGACTATGATGAAACTTTTTCGCCAGTAGCTATGCTCAAATCTATTCGGATTTTGCTTGCAATAGCTGCATACTATGATTATGAAATCTGGCAGATGGATGTCAAAACCGCCTTCCTTAATGGTTATCTTGAGGAAGAGGTTTACATGACACAGCCAGAAGGATTTGTCTCAAGTAAGAGAGCAAATCAAGTATGCAAGCTTAAGAGATCCATTTATGGATTAAAGCAAGCATCGAGGAGTTGGAACATCCGTTTTGATACAACAGTCAAAGAGTTTGGTTTTATCAAAAATGTGGATGAACCATGTGTGTACAAGAAGACTAGTGGGAGTGCCATTGTCTTCTTAATATTGTATGTAGATGACATACTGATCATTGGAAATGATATTCCAATGTTACAATTGGTCAAGACTTGGCTGTCAAAAAGCTTTTCCATGAAAGACTTGGGAGAAGCATCCTATATACTTGGTATAAAGATCTATAGGGATAGATCTAAAAGGATGCTAGGCTTGTCCCAGTCTAGGTACATAGATAATGTGCTGAAAAGATTCAGCATGGAAGAAAGTAAAAGAGGTTATTTGCCTGTGAGTCATGGCATACGTCTCTCTAAGAAGATGTCTCCTAAGACATCTGAAGAGAGGAATAGAATGAATTCTATTCCCTATGCTTCGGCAGTAGGATCGATTATGTATGCTATGCTATGTACTAGGCCTGATGTTGCTTATGCCTTAGGCATAACAAGTAGATTTCAGGCTGATCCAGGAGAGGATCATTGGATAGCTGTGAAAAATATTCTTAAGTACTTGAGAAGGACTAAAGATATTTTTCTAGTTTATGGAGGATCTGAGTTGAAACTAGAAGGATTTTCTGATTCTAGTTTTCAATCAGACCCAGATGATAGCAAGTCCACTTCAGGGTATGTCTTTACCCTAAATGGTGGTGCAGTGAGCTGGAAGAGTTCCAAACAGCAAACTGTAGCTGACTCAACTACTGAGGCAGAATACATTGCTGTAAGTGAAGCCGCTAAGGAAGCTGTCTGGATGAAGAAGTTCATCTCTGAGTTAGGAGTAGTTCCCGAGATTGCTGGACCAGTCCCAGTTTATTGTGATAACACTGGAGCTGTTGCTCAAGCGAAGGAACCAAGGTCTCATCACAAATCCAAGCACATTCTAAGACGCTTCCATCTTGTTCGAGAGATTGTCGAGAGACAAGACATAGTCATTGAACGAGTAGACACCAAGAACAACCTAGCAGACCCGTTCACTAAAGCTCTACCACAACAGCAGTTCGATCGCCACCTCGATTGTATGGGGATAAAATATAAGAGCGATTGGCTTTAGTGCAAGTGGGAGATTGAAAGAGTAGATGCCCTACAAGCCAATCGCAATATGTATTGCGAAGGGTTTTTCTTTTGATTTGTCCAAATCATGTACATGACATTTAAATATGAATAAAGGCGTTATGTTTTATCATATGCTGTTGATTATATTTATGATAAACTCCTTAGATTAGGGCAATGGTTTTAAGACTATGATGAGATCATACTAGTGAGACTTAAAATCCTAAAATCCTAATCTTAAATATTCCCAGTCATTGGTACATTGAGTCGGGGATCAATGATTACCGGAAAGACTGGCATGTCTTATGTATGCTCGATGCAGAGGATGATTGATCTCACAATCATTTGTGTGGAGACACTAATACAAAGATATGGGTGCTCATTAGAAGAACGAGTTCACTGAATTGACCTACAAAGAGAAATCTTATGAAGTCTTACTTACATGTCAAAAGATGATTCTCTTAGTGGGAGTTGTACAACTGATCCTTTGACCTGAGATCACCATGGTATCTTGTGCACATGAACCTATGTTTTGGTTTACACTCATTCATGACAATAAGTTATGTACGAGGTCTTCTGGATATGGTGGATTGTGTACGAAGATTATGAGTAGATCAACAAGGAATTAATCACTTCTAGTAAGAGAAGATAGCATCCTATTTATTCTAATCATATGATAATTCAGGAAGCCTTTGATCAAAGCAGAATGAAAATTAGAAAGAGTTTCTAATGTTTCATTATTTGAATTATCATTAAAAGATTGAGAAAAATATGAATATGAAATTGAGTTTGACATATATCATACTCATATACATATTTGGGATGCAGTTTGATTAAAGGATTGAATTGCATGGTAACTTGCCACTGAAGGGTATTTTTGGTATTTCCACCAAATTCCATATTTTTCGGGTAGACATGACACGTTGCTAGACGTCAATCTTGTCTTATAGGTTTGATCGAATTAAAGAGTTTAATTCGATCACCAATTAGAAAGGATTCTAATTGTTAAGTTCGGGTTCGCGCAGTTTGGACTTAAATCGATTAGAAGAGTTCTAATCAAGTTGGGTCAACTCGCACTCACACCTATTGCTGGCTAAGTATGGAACCCAATGGGTCACACACAAGAAAACTTATCAAGGGTCTAATTGGATTAGATCATGTTTGCAAGATAAACATCCTAGCAGGTGTTGCAAACCTTAGCTCCTGATTCGAACTGGATTCGAATCTGATTCGAATTGAATTCGAATCTGATTCTTAATTGATCTAATTTGATTAGATCATATTCTAATATGGGTTAGCCAAGAGTTGGCTCCTAATTGGCTTGGTTTGAGTCTAATTGGATTAGATTTGATAAATCATTCATTTTTGACCGTTGGATCAACATTTGGATGAAGAGATGGATCAAATGGATGGCACCATGAATTGGAGCCATTGGATTTTCATCATAGGATGATGGGAGATCATGATGACGTGATGGATATCATTGGGAGGCGTGGAGATGAAAAATAGGTGAAGGAAAGAGAGAGAATACGTGAAGATTAAATGGATAAGGATGAACCATTTATTTGATCTTATCCATTCTCTCTCTTCTCTCTTCATCACGCCTAAGGGATATATGGCGCCTTCTTTCATGGCCTTTGGATCATCATCAACCCTTGATGAATAGATAAGGTTGGTTCCTATTTTTCTTGCATGAGAAGAAGTGAAAAAAGGGAAGAGTACGGCGCATTTTCATGAAGAGGTGCTTAGGGAATCAAGCGCCACATCATAAGCGCTTGATCTTATCATAACCACTTTTGATACGCCTCTCCCTATTTTTGTGGCGCCTTCTCTCCTCTTATCACGCCCCATCTGAAGGATGTGTGGATGGGATGCATCCTTTGGTGATGCATCCCCACGCCATCTATAAATAGGAATGCTCCCGGTGTTTTCTAATCATCGGAAATCAATCCAACTCTCTCTCTCTCATATCCCTTCTTTCTTACATTAGTTTCTTTCTTTCTAACATTGCTTCTAGTGTGTCCTAAGCCAAGACAAGGTGGTCTTCATTAGGACAAAAGGATTAGAAGTGATTTTAGAAGGCTAAAGAAAAATAGAAAGGAAGGAAAGCAAGCCATTAGAGTTCTTTAGAAGAATTCTGCATTAAGGATCAAAAGTCTTTGGAGCTAAAGTCCTGATCAAGTTTTCGTGTGGATCACCATTGGAGGGCGGACACTTGGACGCCTCGTTGAGATTGTACACTTTGGATTAGCATTTGAGGTATTCTACTAATTCTGCATTTATTTTATATTATTTGATTGTAATCATTAAGGTGATCTAGGCTTAAAAGGGTTTCATGCATAGGGACTTTATTAAGAAAATTTTTAAAATCCCTAGCTTCCGCTGCCCATTATGACATGCTAGAACCCTACAAATCTAGTGTGATCCAAATGCTCCCATCTTTTTATGGGCTCACCAATGAAGACCCATATACACCTAGATGAATTTCTTGAGATTTGCACCACTGTCAAGATTCAGAACTTTACTGATGATGCTCTAAAACTTAGATTATTCTTCTTCTCCCTTAAAGATAGAGCCAAACAATGGCTGAATTCTTTAGAAGCCAACTCGATTCGTTCTTGGGATCAAATGCAACAAGAATTCCTTAAAAAATACTTTCCCATAGGAAGAACGAACCAGTTTAGACGTGCCATTACAAGCTTCTCCCAAACTGAGGGAGAAGAATTTCATGAAACTT
Source organism: Phoenix dactylifera (assembly GCF_009389715.1). Lineage (NCBI taxonomy): Eukaryota > Viridiplantae > Streptophyta > Magnoliopsida > Arecales > Arecaceae > Phoenix > Phoenix dactylifera. Next base: position 9,866 of record NW_024069660.1, read on the forward strand.
GGGAGAGATTTCGAGACCTAATCCGTAAATGCCCTCATCATCAAATACCTAAGTGGCAGCTAGTGCAATGTTTTTATGACGGTTTGACTGAACGAAACCGTCAGATGATCGATGCTGCATGCGGGGGGACTTTCATGCTTCGAAGTGAGCATGAAGCATGGCAACTATTTGAAAATCTTAATGAAAACTCCCTCCACCATGCTTCATGTTCTCGTCAAGCACCCCCGAATTTTCAAAGAAAAGGGGCCATTTGTGAAATAAGTCATTCTATGGACCTGTCTAGCAAGGTAGATGCATTGTCCCATAAGATTGACCAACTAATGATAGGAGGACATGTCGTTAGCTCTTCCCAAGCACAAGTATGTGCTATCTGTTCTAGCCCATCGCATCCTATTCATGAGTGCCCCTCAGCACCCCAATTCTCCGAACTCGTGCAAGAACACAACAATGCTGCCCAAACACAGCCCAGACCGGGTAATGACCCATTTTCCAATACATATAACCCGGGTTGGCGAAATCATCCAAATTTTTCTTGGAGGCAGCAAGCTTCTAATACCTCCCAACCCTTCTTCCAAAATTTTCAAAACCCTCAGAATTTTCATCTCTACCGTCCCTCAAATCAATTTCAACACCCTCCTCCTCCAACCCAAAGAAATACAGCCTTTGAGGAGAAGGTGTTGACTGCCCTTCAAGGTTTGGAGGCAAACACACAACTATTGCACTCTTACACGCAATCAATTGCTAAGCTAGAATCCCAAATGGGTCAACTAGCCAATGCATTAAACAAACGAGAGGAAGGTAAGCTTCCAAGTCAACCAGTGAGTAATCCAAGGGGACAATACGTGGCTCAAGGAACTCAACTAAATCATGAGCAAGCCAATGCTTTGACTACCCTGAGAAGTGGCTGTATAATAGATAATAAGGTTGGGGGGGTAACAATAAGCAAGGTGAAGAAGAGGAGAGTGATAAGTGCTAAATAATGCATAAATTAATATCTTATTCATAGCACTTATCATTATTTTAATTCACATATTTTGTAAATTCAACTAAAAAAAATTTGTTACCTTCATCATTAAATTTTAATAAATTATTCGAGTTTTACTTATTTACTGATTAAGCTTAATGAATACAGGTCGAACTTATTTGGGATGAGCCCTGAATCCAAATTTATTGAGCTCAAACTCCCCTGTTCACTCCTTGCTAAGTCCATCCCAAGTCATCATGCATGTCCCCTTCATTTCAAAGTATCTTCCACGTAATCCACCCATACTCAAAATAGAGCAAATTCCCAACCGTCCACGTCGGCATACAAGCTTGCATGCCATCCTCCCTCGTGTCCAAAAGTCTTGCTCCCAGCCAAAGGAAATCACACTTCATCCACCCACATTTCACGAGCTTCATCTCCCTTGCATCCTTATCTCTACTTCGGAACAGAGTTCCAGCTCGAGTAATCTCAACTGTATGCCTTCCTCCCCTTCATCCACGTCAAAAGGAATCCCAGGAATTTAGCCTCCCATGTCTTCCGAAGCCCCTGCATTCCAGTGCTTCATCCTCATCCCGTGAAACGGCGACATCCCAACCTCCCACGGATTCCATCTAAGCTTCAACTCCCAGCTGCCAGCCGTAAGCTTCATTCCGCATCGGCCACGTCATGCATCTTCCTCTATTCCGAAATCACTCCCGGCCGAATCCAACTCCCAGCTCCCGTATCCCATTTCGAATCCAACTTTCACCAAATCCAGTGTCCCCAACGTCCAGCTTCATTCTTCCGGATTCCTCTCAGCCGAAGCCCCTGCAACTTTATCCCAAACAAACACAGCTTCATCTCGTTATCCCTCCGCATCACGTTCGTGATCCCGCATCCAACCAGATCCCTGACTTCAGCTTTCTCTAGAATCATTCTCACCGTTCCAAGGATCTCCTGTATCCATCAACAAAAAAAACCATGCATCTGTTCCCTATTATCAGCCGATATCCAAACATCCCATGACCATATCAAATCCCCTGTTTCATGCGGATGAAAACCAGAATCTTCTTCCGGACTGATCCCAGTCGGATTCCCAAATCTCCCAACATTCCAAAGCTTCCACGAATCATGTTCCCAACTAAATCCCAGCTCCTCTGTTCTCACCCGTGATTCACTCATCTCCTTGTTAGATGTATGCCCTAGAAGCCAATTTGGCTGACACATTGTTGATTCTAGGGACATAATTTTGTACTTGACTATTTATTATTGAATAAATAAAATGCGTCTTTTCATTCATATTGTTATGTGTCTATGAATCGTCCAAGGAATTAATAAGATGATGATACATATTCTCAAGAGTTGAGAATTTGAGCCATGTATCATTGGTGATTAATTTCTAAATGCTCCTGATCAATGGATCATCACGAGGACGGTGATCGATCCGATCAGTGCACAGATCACTTTTCTTCTGGATGGATGAGACTTGAGTCCACAGTGTAGGGACACTGAAGTGATAGTGCAGGTGCTTGTTAGAGAACAAGGGTACTGAGCATGACCAAGACAAGAAGTCACTTGGATGTCTATCCACTCGTCAGTGACTTGCTTGATGTTGCAGTAGTATGACTGGTCCTTTGACCTGCGGTGCTTCGGCTACTCACAGTGAGGTTATTGTAGTTTGACTGCACACATATATGGTCTCTAGCCATATGGGTCCATGCAGTGTAGATTGGCTGCAGTAGGTTCACTGTAGGAGTAGGGTATGCACCTATAAGGAATCTATCGACCTTGATAGAAGAGGAGTGATCCTATGTGATTTGTTAGACTGAGTTCTAAGACCTTGGCCAGGGCAGTAATATAAAGTGGAAAAAAAGTTTTCCACTATCGAACTCAAGTCGAATAAATCTTGACATATGACAGACGATGGGGTTTGACGAGTTGTCTATGACCTCCGTCCTGTAGGGATCCACGATAGTAGGACTGTATCACACGTTAACTGCACCTAGAGGTTCATCATTCCATTCTGCTGCGTAGCCACTACATGCTGCTAGGTGTCACTGGTGGATGGTGGGACTCATAGGGATTATCTTGATGATCGATAAATCCTAATGAGTAGAGTTGGAATCGTTCCAACCCATTGAAAGGAGTTTTCAATGATATAGTGATAGAGATCACAATATATCTCACTACCAGTCAGAATAGAACCTATGGGGTCACACACACTAGAAGTATTGACCGATCCGATGGTTGAAATTGTGATTAGGAATCACAAGAAATCAATTTGATTGATAAGAAGTTGAAGAAGGAACAAAGGAAATTAATTAATTGGACTTAAACACAAATCCTACTTCGGGTAGGATTTCTAGAGTCCTAATTGGATTAGGACTGGAAATCCTAGTTGGAGTAGGACTGGGATTCCTACTTGGAATAGGATTCCTACAATCCTAATGAGATTAGGAATTTTGAATTAAAATAGGATTCCTACTTGGAGTAGGATTCCTAGAAATCCTAATTAGATTAGGACTTCGGATTCAAATAGAGTCCTAATTGGATTAGGACTAAAACTAAACAAATCCTAATTGGTTTAGGATTTCTTAAGTCTAAATTAATTATTAATCTAATGAATCAACATGACTCCTAATTGGATTAGGATTGAAGAGTTCAATTGAGTCATGGTTCATTCAAGTCCTAATTGGATTAGGACTAGCATAGATTGAACCCAATTTGGCCAATCCTAATTAGATTAGGATTAAACCATGAAAGAGGGACCTAATCCTCTTTGGAAGAGGATTAGGCTAACCAAGTAAGAGGGGCATCAGCCCCTCTCCACTTGATTAGGTGCGACATGAAGAGAGAGGGGGCCGGCGCCCCCTCTTGGAAAGTTGTCAAGGGCTCCTAACTTGTAGGAGCCCTTCATCCTTATTAAAGGAGGACTAGGGCCGGCGCCCTAGAGTATCTCTTTTCCTCCTCTTCATCACGTGGCCACCCCCTCTCCATCTCTCCTTGGTTCAGCCGCCATCAGCAAAGGGAAAAGAAGAGGAGGCGTCTCCCTCCTCTTGGTCTTCTTCCTTGGCTCCAACGCATGAAAAGAGAAGAAGGCTGCAGGGATTCTTCTTCTTCCTAGTCTTCATCCTTCTTCTTCCTCCTTCCAAGCACAATCAAGAGTTGATTGAGAGGGAGGACATCAGCCATCAAAGTTATCTCTGCAAGGGAGCTAGCACCCCGGTGAGATAGAGAGCTTGGATCGGATCCTGCTTCGTGTGGATACCCGTAGAGGCCGGACGTTTGAACGGCTTCAAGCGAACCCTCTTCCAAAACCACGAATTCAGATTTGCGGTGATCATCTACCCGCGCAAGGTGAAGATTTGATCTTCCTAATAGTTTTAAAAGTTTTAATTCCTACTGTTGCTGGTGGTCCAAACCGAGAACGATTGACACGACGGTGTGAACGGGGTTCCGCCTGAGTTGTCTTGGTTGGTGCTGGTTGCGCTCCACCTTCCGCCAAGGAACCTGCAAACAAGCCTTGCACCACCACCAGGGTGGTGATGGCCCTCCGACGGTCAAGTCAGAGGAGATTGGAGGAGGAGAGATGATAATCACAAGTGGGAGAGAGTGCTCTGGGAGGTATTGCTTACCCCCCCTTCTCCCCCCAGCCGCATATATACCTGGCTGGGAGGTCTCTCAGGGGGGTTTGTCGTCGTGGGGCACGATAGAATGGCCACTGACATGGCCGTTACGGGGCGTCGTGGAGCAGCGCCGGGTACGGTCATGGCAGGGCGTAGTGGAGCTCCGCTTTGTACGGTCGATACAGGAGATCGTGGGTAGCATCGGGTACAGCCGTTGCAGGGGGTAGTGGAGCAGGAGGCCGCGGCGTGCCTCTGGAGAATAGCCTGTCGTTATCAAAAGATCTCCGACTCGGGGTCGGAATGCTGGATCATAGGGCAGCCGACCTGGGGTCGGGCTGCGAAGCCGAGGAGGTCCGACTCGGGGTCGGAGTGCTGGATCATAGGGCAGCCGACCCGGGGTCGGGCTGCGGAGCCGAGGAGGTCCGACTCGGGGTCGGAGTGCTGGATCATAGGGCAGCCGTAGCTTTCCTGGATACGCGTGCCGATCACGTGGGGCATGGCGGCTCAATTCCCCCATAACAGTAGCCCCCCGCTTCCGAGCCTGGAACCAGAAGGGGAACAGGTGAAGGGAGTGATGTTTCGAGATTGCCGCCATCCTTCGGAGAGGCGCGCGCGCTTCAAGCTTCCCGCCTTCTTTATGGCGTATGGCGGTTGCTGCTGACCTGGCAACCTGAGGATTTCGGCGGACATCCTTCCTTAATGGTGTCGATTCGCCTTTGGGGTGCGAGCGACCCTTCGGCGGCCAGGCGTCTTCTGGCGTCATCGAGGTGTCACTTGCCCTTTCGCCTATTTAATCGGGGGCCCTCCCCCGTCCGTCTTCTTCTTTACGGACATTTTCGAGTTTCTCCTTTGCGCTACCATTGTTGCCGCCGAAACGTTCGCTTGCTTTTCCTTTGACGCTCTCGGAGCCGTTCTTCCTCCTCTTCAAGTGAGTTTCCCACTCTTCTACTTTGAGCTCTTCATACTTTTTCTTTTTGTACTAGTGCACCCCAGTCGTTCCGGCCTTTCCCTCCTTCTTGACCCCGTCCTGACCGTAGATTGGCCATTAGGGATGGGCGAAGTGGGAGCAGATAGCATCAAGTCAAAACTGGTCGCCGAGGACTTAGACGGATTTGTGGCTCGGTACCACCTTCCCGAGGCCTGCAATGTCACGCTCCCAGGGCCTGAGGAGAGGATGTCTCATCCTCCTCGAGGGAAGATCGCCATCAATGAGGGCATCCTCCAGGCCGGGTTCCGCTTTCCCCCTTCAGACCTAGTCTTACAGGTGCTCCGGGGTTTAGGAATGGCACCGACGCAACTGGTGCCGAACTCGTGGCGTGCTCTGACGGTCTTCCAGGTTCTCTGTCGCTTGCATGCGATTCCCGCCACCTTGAACGTTTTCTGGGAGCTCTACGGCCTGAGCGGCCACCCCCAGGACAAAGGGTGGTGGTGCTTCGCAGCGCGGCGAGGGTGCGGCCTTGTCAAGGAGGGTCCTACCTCCATTCACCACTGGAAGGAGCGCTTCTTTTTCGTTGATGCAGACCCCTCCTGGGAAATCAGGGCAATCTGGGGGACGCCGGTGAAGTCCCCAATTGGCCTGTCGAAGTTGTCGAGGGAGGAATCCGAGGGCGTCGCCGCCTTGAAGGGGTTGGTCGCCGAGGGCCAGCTTCCCCCGGTGGGCCGCCTTATTTCTGAGGATACCTTGGTGAACGTCGGTTTGAGCTCGGTCCCCACCGACCGTGAGTCCGCCATCGTTTCTTTAGCTCTTTTCTTCTCTTTCGTTCCTTCTTCCTTTCGGTTTCTCAGTCCCTGACCATCCCGTCCTTCTTGCAGAGGTCGACGACGTCATGCGGTCGGTGAAGTCGAAGGCTGTTGGTAGGGCGTCCCTGCTGGAAGCAGTCCGGAGGAGGAAACGAGCTCTTCCGAGCGGGGCCCCACCGGCGAAGAAGTCCCGTAAGGAGATACCTCCGATGCCGACCGACGAGTCCGGGCCCACCGGTCAGGGAGATGTCGTGGGCACCGACCGGCAGCTGACGCTGTATCAGCCCTCCGGTGGTAAGGTTGCCGCTACTCCGGAGGTGCCACCTGAGCCTGCTCAAGACGGACGGGTCGGACGTGATCGGTCCCCAACCCGGCCTTCGACTCGGTCGGCTCCTGATGACTCGAGGAGGGACGCGCCGAGGCCCCGGCCGAGCGGGACCCTATCAATTCCTGGGGCGACCCCCGCCCCGAGCGTGATCAGCCGGACTCTTCCCCAGGCGATGGATAAGGGTAAGGCTGCAGAACCACCATCCGGCTCCGGGGAGAAATCGGGGTCTGCCTTCACTACCGATGGCGCCCGAAATCTCATCGAAACAGTGTTGCTGGAGAAGGACCGTCGGCGGGTCCGGGAGTTGGATGTCTCTGACGTCGGGGCCGCCAGCTGCGTCTGTCTCATGTCGGTGAGTGTTCTTCTGGCCGTCTTTCACCATTTATTGGCTCTGTTGTTCTCCGCCTGACTCCCTTATTTTTCCTATTTCTTAGCTCGCCCAGTACATGATCCGTCTGGAGGAGTGCTACAAGGAACAGGCGGGGCTTTTGGCGAAGGCCGAGGACCGGCTGAAAGCAATGGAAGAGGGAGGCCGGGCTGCGGCAGGCAGGACGACCGGGGACCTCGAGGCGAGGCTCCGGGAGGCCGAAGAGCGGGCACTCGGCTTCGCCGCCCTGGAGGAGCAACTGTCAGAGGCTCGGGAGCAACTCAAAGCCGCCTCGGGCCTCGAAAGCAGGGTCAAGAAGGCGGAGGAACGGGCTGAAAAGCAGTCCCGGAAGATCGCGGACTATCGAGAGCGGTGGGAGAAGGCCCAGCGGTCTGCCGACAACGCCTGCGACCGAATCCGCTCTTTTGAAGCCAAACTAGGCGAACTGGAGTCGGCCCTGGAGAAGTCATGCACGGACGTCCAAGAGCTCCGTTCGCGCCTGAAGGAAGCCGAGGCCGCTCGGGTTGCTACCGAGGCGAAGCATAAAGAGGCTCAGGCTGATCTGCTGAGGGTCTCCTCTGAGGCCGAAGGCCGGATTGTGGCGAAGGTCTTGGAGGCCAAGGCTCAGATTATGGAGCGAGCTGAGGCGGAGCTGGCCGAGAAGAGGGCGGAAATCGGGCGTCAGGCGGTAGAGGCTTATCGCCAGTCCGCCGAGTTCGCCCATGATATGTCGGAGGCAGTGCGGACCTATCGCCAGTCTGACGAGTTTGTCCATGACGCGTTGGACGCGGGGGCCGAAGCCTTCACCTTGGGCTTCGAGGAGGGCCTGGCAAGGGTGTCGGCTAAGTATCCCGAAGTTGACCTGAGCGAGATCTCCCTCCTGGACTCCTCTCCGGCACCATCGCCTGCTGGTTCTCCTGCTGCTTCCCTGCCTCCCGCGGACGAGCCCGGCGTTCCCGACCCGGGAGTTCCTCCAAGCTGACCTCTTGTACCTTTCATTGTCTTTTTTGTTTTTGTATGTCGGCGTTTTGCCCAATTGTATGGGCCTCGGCCCTGAAAATTAATGCACGTCGAATATTTCTTCATCTCGCCCTCGTCCTCTTTTTTTTTTTTTTTTTTAGCTCTTGGTTGCTTCTTGCTGACTTTTGATTCCCGAAGTTCTTCCGGCGCTAGGCCAGGCATCCGAGGGTTAAACCTCAGGAAACTCTTCCGGCGCTAAGCCAGGCATCCGAGGGTTAGGCCTCAGGAAATTCTTCCGGCGCTAAGCCAGGCATCCGAGGGTTAGGCCTCAGGAAACTCATCCGGCGCTAGGCCAGGCATCCGAGGGTTAGGCCTCAGGAAATTCTTCCGGCGCTAAGCCAGGCATCCGAGGGTTAGGCCTCAGGAAACTCTTCCGGCGCTAGGCCAGGCATCCGAGGGTTAAACCTCAGGAAACTCTTCCGGCACTAAGCCAGGCATCCGAGGGTTAGGCCTCAGGAAATTCTTCCGGCGCTAAGCCAGGCATCCGAGGGTTAGGCCTCAGGAAACTCTTCCGGCGCTAGGCCAGGCATCTGAGGGTTAGGCCTCAGGAAATTCTTCCGGCGCTAAGCTAGGCATCCGAGGGTTAGGCCTCAGGAAACTCTTCCGGCGCTGAGCCAGGCATCCGAGGGTTAGGCCTCAGGAAACTCTTCCGGCGCTAGGCCAGGCATCCGAGGGTTAGGCCTCAGGAAATTCTTCCGGCGCTAAGCCAGGCATCCGAGGGTTAGGCCTCAGGAAACTCTTCCGGCGCTAGGCCAGGCATCCGAGGGTTAAACCTCAGGAAACTTTTCCGGCGCTAAGCCAGGCATCCGAGGGTTAGGCCTCAGGAAATTCTTCCGGCGCTAAGCCAGGCATCCGAGGGTTAGGCCTCAGGAAACTCTTCCGGCGCTGAGCCAGGCATCCGAGGGTTAGGCCTCAGGAAACTCTTCCGGCGCTAGGCCAGGCATCCGAGGGTTAAACCTCAGGAAACTCTTCCGGCGCTAAACCAGGCATCCGAGGGTTAGGCCTCAGGAAATTCTTCCGGCGCTAAGCCAGGCATCCGAGGGTTAGGCCTCAGGAAACTCTTCCGGCGCTGAGCCAGGCATCCGAGGGTTAGGCCTCAGGAAACTCTTCCAGCGCTAGGCCAGGCATCCGAGGGTTAAACCTCAGGAAACTCTTCCGGCGCTAAGCCAGGCATCCGAGGGTTAGGCCTCAGGAAATTCTTCCGGCGCTAAGCCAGGCATCCGAGGGTTAGGCCTCAGGAAATTCTTCCGGCACTGAGCCAGGCATCCGAGGGTTAGGCCTCAGAAAACTCTTCCGGCGCTAAGCCAGGCATCCGAGGGTTAGGCCTCAGGAAATTCTTCCGGCGCTAAGCCAGGCATCCGAGGGTTAGGCCTCAGGAAATTCTTCCGCTCGCTGGTCGGCCAAGGCTGGCGCAAGCCGAAGCGACCGGTCGGGGCTTCCGGCTAGTTTGCTCCCGGGATGATCATCGGGTTAGCCAGGCATCTGAGGGTTGTCAAGCCTCAGGGAAATTCCGCTCGTTGGTCGGCCAAGGCTGGCGCAAGCCGAGGCGACCGGTCGGGGCTTCCGGCTAGTCTGCTCCCGGGATGATCATCGGGTTAGCCAGGCATCCGAGGGCCGAGCCTCGGGAGATTCCACTCGTTGGTCGGCCTAGGCTGGCGCAAGCCGAGGCGACCGGTCGGGGCTTCCGGCTAGTCTGCTCCCGGGATGATCATCGGGTTAGCCAGGCATCCGAGGGCCGAGCCTCGGGAGATTCCACTCGTTGGTCGGCCTAGGCTGGCGCAAGCCGAGGCGACCGGTCGGGGCTTCCGGCTAGTCTGCTCCCGGGATGATCATCGGGTTAGCCAGGCATCCGAGGGCCGAGCCTCGGGAGATTCCACTCGTTGGTCGGCCTAGGCTGGCGCAAGCCGAGGCGACCGGTCGGGGCTTCCGGCTAGTCTGCTCCCGGGATGATCATCGGGTTAGCCAGGCATCCGAGGGCCGAGCCTCGGGAGATTCCACTCGTTGGTCGGCCTAGGCTGGCGCAAGCCGAGGCGACCGGTCGGGGCTTCCGGCTAGTCTGCTCCCGGGATGATCATCGGGTTAGCCAGGCATCTGAGGGTTGTCAAGCCTCAGGGAAATTCCGCTCGTTGGTCGGCCAAGGCTGGCGCAAGCCGAGGCGACCGGTCGGGGCTTCCGGCTAGTCTGCTCCCGGGATGATCATCGGGTTAGCCAGGCATCCGAGGGCCGAGCCTCGGGAGATTCCACTCGTTGGTCGGCCTAGGCTGGCGCAAGCCGAGGCGACCGGTCGGGGCTTCCGGCTAGTCTGCTCCCGGGATGATCATCGGGTTAGCCAGGCATCCGAGGGCCGAGCCTCGGGAGATTCCACTCGTTGGTCGGCCTAGGCTGGCGCAAGCCGAGGCGACCGGTCGGGGCTTCCGGCTAGTCTGCTCCCGGGATGATCATCGGGTTAGCCAGGCATCCGAGGGCCGAGCCTCGGGAGATTCCACTCGTTGGTCGGCCTAGGCTGGCGCAAGCCGAGGCGACCGGTCGGGGCTTCCGGCTAGTCTGCTCCCAGGATGATCATCGGGTTAGCCAGGCATCCGAGGGCCGAGCCTCGGGAGATTCCACTCGTTGGTCGGCCTAGGCTCGCGCAAGCCGAGGCGACCGGTCGGGGCTTCCGGCTAGTCTGCTCCCGGGATGATCATCGGGTTAGCCAGGCATCTGAGGGTTGTCAAGCCTCAGGGAAATTCCACTCGTTGGTCGGCCTAGGCTGGCGCAAGCCGAGGCGACCGGTCGGGGCTTCCGGCTAGTCTGCTCCCGGGATGATCATCGGGTTAGCCAGGCATCTGAGGGTTGTCAAGCCTCAGGGAAATTCCGCTCGTTGGTCGGCCAAGGCTGGCGCAAGCCGAGGCGACCGGTCGGGGCTTCCGGCTAGTCTGCTCCCGGGATGATCATCGGGTTAGCCAGGCATCCGAGGGCCGAGCCTCGGGAGATTCCACTCGTTGGTCGGCCTAGGCTGGCGCAAGCCGAGGCGACCGGTCGGGGCTTCCGGCTAGTCTGCTCTCGGGATGATCATCGGGTTAGCCAGGCATCTGAGGGTTAGGCCTCAGGAAATTCTTCCGCTCGCTGGTCGGCCACTTGTCGCTCGCCGCCCATCGGGGTTTCTCTGTGCCCAGCCGCGACCGTGTTTCTCCTCTCCTCCAAGCGTTGCCTGGGGGGAACACGAGAAGGGTATTAAACGCTAATTAATGCGTTACCTGGGAAATCGGATCGCCAGTTGCTGCTGGTGAGGAGTGTTAGTTGAGCGGCCGCGATACGCGGGTTCTTCGAGGAGGATGCGGCCTGGGCGCGAGCGGAGACACGTGGACCTAGGGGTATACGTCACCCGGATCGTCCTGCACAAAGAATGCGATTTAAGGAGAATGACGCTTAGAAAATCGCGGGGAGATACGCCTCGGGAGCCGGAACGGCTCCGGATTCAGTGCGCCTGCATTTATTGGAGCCACCCGTATCGGAACTACCAGGGGGCCGCAGCTTGGCTATAAATACAGGTGCAGGTACGATGGAATTTGCCAAGCCGGAGCTGCAGGTTGCCATGGATCGCGGACCTCCTCCTTGGCATATGACTGAGAGACTCCTGTCGAAGGAAAGGGGAGGCGCTCCCTTTACAACTTCAGCCAACTAGCCGTTTCATCTGGGATCAACAAGGAGGGTCTCCCCGGCGGAACTCCGCTCTAGGCGTTTCATCCGGGATCACATCTCCCCTCCTTGAAGTTCAGCCTCCCGGTTGAGCTCTGCGCCGGACGCTCAATCCGGGACCGCGCCTCCATATACTCTTCCCCCTCGAATCCCTTCTCTTCCCTACCACTGGGGAAGATGGGAATATCCTTTGGAGGCGGCGTTCCCCTGGGGGCAGCGGGAGCTTCTTCTGCGGCGGCTCCTCCTCTTTTTGGTGAGGTGCTGGATGGCGCCTCCGGTTAGAAGCACCCACTTCTGGTGGGACTGCAGCCGCCCTGGGTTGAGGGTTTGGGTCCCCACCTCTTCTTTACTTTCTTTACTCCCTAATTCCCCTCTGGGAATTCCTTGTAATCACACGAGCACGCCACTGTAACCAGAAATTATTGAAATGAAAAGTATTGCACCTTTTTAAATTGTCTTTCTGGCCTTGTTGTTCTACTGGTAATACATCCGCAGGTTAGCGGAATTCCAGCCCCTTGGAATTTCTCGGCCATCTAGGGCTTCCAACTGGTAGGAGCCAGGTCGGTTTACCCAACGAACTTTATACGGGCCTTCCCAATTTGGCGCTAGCTTCCCACCTTCCGTAGGTTGAGATGCCTTAGCTCGCCTCAGCACCAGATCTCCAATTCTGAAAAGCTTCGGTCGGACTTTGGAGTTGTAATATCGGGCCACCCTCTGCTGATACATTGCCATCCGTACCTGAGCCATTTCCCTTGCCTCTTCCAAGAGATCCAAGTTCCCTCGGAGTTGCTCTGAATTGGCCTCGGGTCGGTGCGCGGCCACCCGAGGCGAGGGGAGTCCGAGCTCCACGGGGGCAACGGCTTCCGTGCCATAGGTTAGGCTGAAAGGCGTCTCTCCAGTAGGAGTCCGTTGTGTGGTCCGATACGCCCAAAGGACATTCTCGAGTTCCTCGACCCAAGCTTGCCCCGTCCGGCCGATCCGCGCTTTGATACCTTGGAGGATTGTCCGATTTGTGACCTCGGCCTCGCCGTTGGTTTGGGGATGCGATACGGATGTGAACCGATGCTCGATCCCGAATTCCTCGCAGAAGTCCCGGAAGTGCTTGTTATCAAACTGTCGACCGTTATCCGAGATGAGGACCCGAGGTACTCCAAATCGGACAATGATGTTCTTCTTCACGAACTTCCGGACTTGTGCCTCCGTGATGGTGGCCAGTGGCTCTGCCTCCACCCACTTGGTGAAGTAGTCGATGGCGACAATCAAAAATTTCCGCTGGGCCGAAGCGACGGGGAATGGTCCGAGGATATCCATTCCCCATTGTGCGAAGGGCCAGGGCGCGGTGATTGGCGCCAAGGGGACAGAGGGGACTCTCTGGACGTTGGCGTGGCGCTGGCAGGCGTCGCATTTCCGCACGTGGTCCTTCGAGTCCTCCATCAAGGTCGGCCAATAGTAGCCTTGCCTCATGATCTTATGCGCCAAGGACCTAGCCCCCAAGTGCGATCCGCAGATGCCTTCGTGGACTTCGCCGAGGGCGTAGGCCGCTTCCGCGGGGCGGAGGCACCTTAAGAGGGGGGCGGTAAACGAGGTCCGATACAGCCTCCCTTCATAAAGTACGTAGTGGGCGGACTTCTTTACAAGCCGCCGGGCCTGATCTTCGTCTTCAGGGAGGATTCCTTCGGCGAGGTAGGCGACGAGCGGGTCCATCCAAGACGGCTCCGGATCAATTGCCATCACCGCTCCAGCCCCGTCAATGCTCGGGGCATCCAGGGTCTCCAGGTAGATTGCCCTCGACAAGTTGTGCGCGTCTGCGTCCACTAGGCGGGACAACCTGTCGGCCCTGGCATTTTCGCTCCTCGGGACCTGCTGAATGTCAACACTGCCGAGGTCGGGAATGAGTGTTTGCACCTTCCGGACGTAGCTCTGCATGGTCGGGCTCCGCGCCTCGAACTCCCCTCGAACCTGCCCGACCACCAGCTGGGAGTCGGTGAAGACTTTCAGACGCCGGATGCCGAGCTCCTTGGCGAGTTTGAGTCCCGCGACTAGGGCCTCGTACTCCGCCTCATTGTTGGTCACTGGAAATCCGAACCTCAAGGCATACTCGGCTATCACTCCATCGGGATTGGTGAGGACCAGCCCAGCCCCTCCACCTTCAGGGTTCGACGACCCGTCAATGTGGAGCGTCCAGATCGGGAGATCGAGGCTGGGTGTCTCCGGCGGCTTAGGTTCCGCCTCCTGCACAGTGCACTCAGCGAGAAAGTCCGCGAGTACCTGGGCCTTGATGGCTGGTCGGGGCTGGTAGCGGATGTCGAACTCACCAAGTTCTACTGCCCACTTCACCAGCCGTCCCGCATTCTCTGGATTGCTGAGAATCTGCCGCAGTGGTTGATCGGTCAAAAGGGTGACAGAATGAGCCTGGAAATAGGGGCGAAGCCTCCTGGTCGCAGTCAGCAGCGCGAAGGCGATCTTCTCAGCCTTCGTGTACCGCGTCTCGGCATCCCGGAGGACTCGGCTGATGTAGTATACAGGCTTCTGAAGTCTTGCCTCTTCCCGAACCAGTACTGCGCTGACTGCGGTTGGGGAGACCGCCGGTAAAGGTAGAGCATCTCCCCCTCTTGCGGCTTGGACAGCAGGGGAGGAGACGCCATGTACTCCTTGAGCTGGTCGAACGCCGCATGGCATTCGGCCGTCCAGAGGAAGTCTTTTGGGCGCTTCAACACCTTGAAGAATGGTTGGCAGCGTTCGGCCGACTTTGCCACAAATCGTCCGAGCGCGGCGACCCTTCCAGCGAGCTCCTGAACCTCCTTCACTTTGGTCGGAGGGGACATATCTTGGATGGCTTTGATCTTGTCCGGGTTGGCCTCGATCCCGCGCTGGTTGACAATGAAACCGAGGAACCTCCCGGCCAAAGCACCAAAAGCGCACTTCGCTGGGTTTAGCTTCATGCGAAACTTTCGCAAGGTGGTGAAAGTCTCCTCCAGATCTGCAATGTGCTGGTCTGCATGGCGGCTTTTTACCAGCATATCGTCCACGTACACCTCCATATTCCGGCCGATCTGCTCCTTGAAGATTTTATTGACGAGGCGCTGGTAAGTGGCGCCAGCGTTCTTCAGACCGAAGGGCATTACCTTGTAACAGTACAGCCCCCGGTCTGTTATGAAGGCAGTTTTCTCCTCGTCCTGTGGAGCCATCATTATTTGGTTGTAGCCGGAGAAGGCGTCCATAAAAGACAGTAGCTGATATCCGGAAGTCGCGTCGACCAGTTGGTCTATCCGTGGAAGCGGAAAGCTATCCTTGGGGCACGCCTTGTTCAGGTCGGTGTAGTCGACGCACATCCTCCACTTCCCGCTCGCCTTCCGGACAAGTACGACGTTTGCCAGCCACTCGGGGTAGCTCACCTCTCTTATGAAACCTGCCTCCAAGAGTTTGTCTACCTCCTGGTCGACCACCCGGATCCGATCCGGGGCACAGTGTCTCTTCTTTTGCTTTACTGGTCGGTGGGTCGGGTCGACGTTGAGGGCGTGAGAAACGACCTCCGGGTCGATCCCAGGTACATCGGCCGCCGACCAGGCAAACACATCTGCATTGGCTCGGAGGAATTCCACTAACCGGAGCCGAGCTTCCAAGTCGAGGTTGGCACCGACCCGGACCGTGCGGTCCGGGCGGTCTTCTTCGAGGGGAACTTCGATTACGCCCTCGGCCGGCTCCCCGTGCCGCAAGGCCACTTCGTCTCTGGCGTCAAGTGACTCGACGCTTAGGGCCTCCATGGGCTTCTTCCCTTTGAGAGTTGCTAGGAAACACTGCCGTGCGGTCGGCTGGTCACCTCGGACCTCTCCAATCCCGGCCGCTGTGGGGAACCGCATGAGCAAATGGTAGGTAGAAACCACCGCGCGAAGGGCGTTCAGTCCGGGTCGTCCGAGGATAGCGTTGTAGGCCGAGGGGACACGGACGACCAAGAACCCGAGCCGCACCGTGGCTTCTGCGGGTGCAATGCCCGCAGTCACAGGCAGCTCGATGACACCTTCGGCCGAGATAGCGTCTCCAGTGAATCCTATGAGGGGGGTGGATGTTTTGTGCAACAATTGTCGGGAAAAGCCCATCTTTTGGAAGGCCTCGTAATACAAAATATCAGCTGAGCTTCCACTATCCACAAGAACACGCCTTACATCATAGTCCGCCATAGTGAGAGAGATCACCATGGCGTCATCGTGGGGAGTCTGAACCCCCTTTACATCTTCATCACAAAAAGTGATTACATTTCCGACCCGCTGCCTCTTCGCGACGGCCACTCCTGATACTTCCGCCGAGCCCCCTGCGTTCCTCACGGGCCGAGAGCAGCCCCCAGTGATGGTGTGGATCACTCCCGCAACGGGTCGATTCTGCTCCCGAGGCTCCTGAGGGGCCGGGTCGGCTGGACGCGGGTCTGCAGGGGGACGTCGGTCGTTTATATATCGACCGAGACGCCCTCGGCGAATGAGAGCCTCGATCTCGTCCCGAAGCTGGAAGCAGTCTTCGGTATCGTGGCCGTGGTCTCGGTGGTACTCACAGTACGCCCGAGAAGGCTTCCTCCCAGGGATCTTCTTCATCTGCCTCGGGACCGGGAGGTCCTCCCGCCCCTTGACCTCCATGAGGATCTGGGCCCGGGGGGCCAGGAGTGGGGTGTACCGGTTGAAGCGCCGGTGCGGAGAACGAGGGCGTGTGGCGCCGTGGTTCCTTGCTGGTGACGGGCTTCTGCGCCGGCGTTGAGGCGTCGGGCTCCTCCTCTGGGGTGCCTCTTTTCGCCTTTTCTTCCCGGGCTTTAGAGGGGCTTCGGCGGCCTCCTTGTTCCGGTGGGAGGCTGCCTCCTCGGCGTCTGCATACTGGTTTGCCCGAGACAACAGCTCCGGGAAGCTCCGCGGCAGACGTTTGTCCAGGGAGAAGGTGAGTCTGCCCTTCCGGAAGCCTCGCTTCAGGGCTGAGAGAGCCACCTCCTGGCTCAAATTCCGGACCTCCAGTGTTGCCTTGTTGAAGCGGGTGAGATAATCCCGCAGGCTCTCTCCCTCGTTCTGCCGGACATCGAAGAGGGAGTCGGAGACCAGTCTTCGCCGGCTACTGACGGCGAAATGGCTGATGAAGAGACGGGTGAACTGGTGGAAGGACTGGATGGAATTAGCCTCCAGGCCGGCGAACCACGCCCTTGCCGGGCCGCGGAGGGTCGCCGGGAAGGCCTTGCAGAGGAGAGGATCCGATGCTCCATGGAGGAGCATAAGAGTCCTGAAACTCTCCACGTGGTCCCGTGGGTCCGCCGCCCCGTCGTAGGGTTCGATCGCCGGCATTTTGAACCCCGGCGGGTTTAGGGTTCGCAGGATCCTTGAGGCAAGCGCCGGCTGGGAGGAGATTTCCAAGTCGGCGAAGGGATCTTTGGAGTGGCCCTTCAGGACCTGGAGCTGTCTGTGGAGATCGTCCACCCGCCGGTCCAGGGAGCGCGACCGGTGGGTGGGAGACAAGGAGCGGCGCGAGGGGGACCGACTGGAGTGCGGGCCCCTCGAGGACTGGGGTGTCTGAGAACGCGCCCGGGTCCGCCTCTCGTACCCCGCGCAGCTCCGATGAGAAGGTCCTGGCAGAATGGACCGCACTCGAGAATCCTCCCCGCGCCGGCGCTCCTCTCCATGGGAGAGGAAGGAGCGCGGGTTGTGAGGAAGAGGCGAGTGCTCGGGGAGCAGCGGCTCCTGAGCTCGCTGCGGCACCCGAGAGATCACACCCTGCAGATTCTGCACTGCCTCCGCGAGGGTGCGAACCTGCTGGGCTAGCTGGTCGAACTGAGCAGGTTCGACCGTCTGAATGGGAGGAGAAGCGGTGGAATGCTGCTGAGAGTGTGTTGGGGACGCAGCAGCCTCCCGGCCAGAGGCGCGAGAGGCTCCGCGACCGGAAGCATTGGAAGCTCCGCGACCACCTCGCCGTGCCATTACGATCGTTCTGAGATTCGGTGCCCTCCTTCTAGCGCCAACTGTTGCTGGTGGTCCAAACCGAGAACGATTGACACGACGGTGTGAACGGAGTTCCGCCTGAGTTGTCTTGGTTGGTGCTGGTTGCGCTCCACCTTCCGCCAAGGAACCTGCAAACAAGCCTTGCACCACCACCAGGGTGGTGATGGCCCTCCGACGGTCAAGTCAGAGGAGATTGGAGGAGGAGAGATGATAATCACAAGTGGGAGAGAGTGCTCTGGGAGGTATTGCTTACCCCCCCCTTCTCCCCCCAGCCGCATATATACCTGGCTGGGAGGTCTCTCAGGGGGGTTTGTCGTCGTGGGGCACGATAGAATGGCCACTGACATGGCCGTTACGGGGCGTCGTGGAGCAGCGCCGGGTACGGTCATGGCAGGGCGTAGTGGAGCTCCGCTTTGTACGGTCGATACAGGAGATCGTGGGCAGCATCGGGTACAGCCGTTGCAGGGGGTAGTGGAGCAGGAGGCCGCGGCGTGCCTCTGGAGAATAGCCTGTCGTTATCAAAAGATCTCCGACTCGGGGTCGGAATGCTGGATCATAGGGCAGCCGACCTGGGGTCGGGCTGCGAAGCCGAGGAGGTCCGACTCGGGGTCGGAGTGCTGGATCATAGGGCAGCCGACCCGGGGTCGGGCTGCGGAGCCGAGGAGGTCCGACTCGGGGTCGGAGTGCTGGATCATAGGGCAGCCGTAGCTTTCCTGGATACGCGTGCCGATCACGTGGGGCATGGCGGCTCAATTCCCCCATAACACCTACCTAATTACGAAAGGTCTCGAAACAACGTTCATGCGATGAACGTCGAACCCGTGCATGCCGATTCCGCTGCCATCTGAAAATTTTTGAAATATCAGCGGCATGGGCGGGTTCCCAACAGTGGTATCAGAGCCTAGGCTTCGTAGATTAAGGTAAGAATTAAATATCTAAAGGCTTATTAGATCTGAAAATTGATTGATCATGCATGCTGAAAAATTCTGCATGCAGATTTTTCAGGGGTGCTGATTTTTTACATGCTGATTTTTATGTGATAAAAAGATGATTCTAATTGCATTGTTAATGGGATTACAAAGTTTAGAATCATGATTAGCATGATCAGCGACCTATGTCATGATATAATCAGTTAGTTTTCAGATCTGAAAATTATAATTATTGCATACGGTGATGATCATAGGATTCAACCCCTTTTGGTATCAAATGTAATGACCTGCGATGTGATCTGCGATGTCATGTAAATTTTACAGATGCTTGCATGCATCTTATTTGATGTTTTGAGAGGCCTGCGTGCCTCCTAAAAGGAGATGTAAATTATTTTTATTTTTATTTTACATCTGGTTGTATTTCTGTGATGTGATGTACATCAACGATCAAGTTGAAGCAAAGGCATGAGATGAAAGGTGATCTAAGCGGTTGATGGCGATGGGATCAAGAGTTGATCAAGGATCGAATCAAGGAGGCTTGGAACCAATTCAAGAGTTGAAGACCACTTGATCGATTGATGTGCATGTGCTTGTAATACGACCTAATTAGAATCCATGATCATCACCTAGTTAAAGTTTAACTTTAATTTGATGCCGCGATTATAACTGCCTGCAATGCGCCGTTTGCATGTGATGTGAATGAGAGTCGGGTAGATAGGTTTACATGTGATGTAGCGAACCCAATTGAGACCTAAATCAAAACCTCCTCAATCAAGTCGAGAGTGAACCGACATGAGCAAGTCATATTAGATTAATTGATCTAATTGGTGTCTAGGAAAGCATGAAAGGTAGTTACTTAATTAGGACCTTACTCTCTGAGTAAGGGGAGCACCTGCTTACCTGGCCAATTGTTCGATTACCTCTTATGAAGGGCTCAAGTTGCAAACACTAAGACCTGATTAACCAATATTAAGTCAATAGGTCTTCCACTGTAGTAGAGCTGCTAAGGCCTTTCTGATGTTGATTTGTCTCGGCTGGACACAGTGGTCAAGTTGCATCGGGGGGCTGGACCTCTCTATAGACATGAGATGTTGTAGGGTAAAGGTGGGGTTGGGCACCAATAACTGTTAGGTGAGGACCCAATGACGACTTTATTCCTACGGTTATACGGTGGGTCTGACTTAACTAAGAAATGGGACCAATAACTGTTAGGTGAGGTCTTCATGGCTTAGAGACCAAGTTACACTGCAACATGCTTGAGAAGCATTGTACAAGAGTTGTACACTCATCCATCTATGTGTCACCAATAACTGTTAGGTGAGGTGGCATGTAAATCGGTGGGACCGCAGTACCCACTAGAAACCCTAGTCGTGTGGGATTTCCGTTTCCCTACCAGGGGAGTGTGAGGGATTCGAGAAAATAGTGGGAGTTACATTTGTTCTAAAAGACCTTAGAACAGATTAGGATCAAGTACAAAAGTCTAACTAGAATCTTTACTCTCTGCAGATACAATGTCGGCTTCAAACCCTTTGACCCGTATTCTTGAGACCAACCGACTGACCGGAACCAATTACAAGGACTGGCTTAGAAATCTCAAAATTGTTTTGGACTGTGAGAAAATAGGCTACATACTCGATTCAGATATCCCCACATTACCAACACGTCCTACTGATGTTCAGCGTGAAATGCATAAAAAGTGGTTGGATGATGACATTAGAGTAAAATGCTATATGATGGCATCCATGTCTAATGAACTCCAATGCCAGCATGAAAATATAAAGACTGCTAGGGACATACTGGCACACCTGCAAGAGTTGTATGGTGAGCAGAGTCGCACAGCTCGTTTTGAAGTGTCCAAGAGGCTTTTTAAAGCGAAGATGCGCGAGGGGCAGTCTGTCCATGATCACGGTCTGACCATGATCAAGGACCTAGAGGAGCTTGAGAAGCTCGGTATGGACATGCATAAGGAATTACAAGTGGATTTGATCCTACAGTCACTTCCTGATTCATTTGGTCAGTTTATAGTAAACTACCACATGAATAAGATTGAATACACTAAGACTGAACTAATCAACATGTTGGTAACTGCTGAGGGAGCCTTGAAAGGTTCAAGGGGCAATGTCCTTGCTGCTGAGTTGACTTCTGGTTCCAAGAGAAAGTCTACTTGGAAGAAAAAGAAGCCTGCTAAGAAGCAGAAGAAAGACAAGAAGCCAAAGAAGGAAGTTCAAAAGAAAAGGGCTAACGACAAAGGAAAATGTTTCCACTGCAATGTCGAAGGCCACTGGAAAAGGAACTGTCCTTCATACCTCGAGAGCCTGAAGAACAAGAAAGGTGACACACCTTCAGAAGGTATAGACTTGCTCATAATTGAAACTAATCTAACGGATTCTTCTACTTCTAGTTGGGTTATAGATTCTGGTTCTAGTGCTCATTTGTGCACTACCATGCAGGGTCTAAAGGAAAGTAGAAGGCTGGCGGAAGGTGCGGTAACCCTTCGGGTTGGCAACGGGGCAAAAGTTGCTGCTGTCGCTGTGGGCACCTACCATCTACGACTACCGTCTGGATTTAGTTTAATACTTAGAGACTGCTATTATGTACCTGTTGCTAGCAGAAATTTGATTTCTGTTTCATGTCTAGCACAGGAAGGTCATGTTTTTACATTTGACAATGACTGCTGTTCTATTTATTTAAGAAATAAAATAGTCGCACACGGTTTCATGATTGACAGTCTCTATCATTTACATATGGATGTATCTGTGAATGTTACCGAGCAAGATGTGAGTGCCAAAGGATCCAAAAGATCCAGAGATGAGATAAACCAAAAATATTTGTGGCACCTCAGGCTTGGCCATATTGGAGAGGACAGAATGAACAAAATGGATAAAGATGGGCTTTTAGGCTCATTGACTTCCGAGTCATATCCAGTTTGCGAGTCCTGTCTTCAAGGAAAAATGGCAAGACTGCCCTTTGTAGGACATGGGAGAGGACCACTGAAATACTTACCCTAGTACATACAGATGTATGTGGCCCATTCGATGTGCTAGCCAGGGGACGTTATTCTTACTTCATTACCTTTACCGATGATTATTCACGGTATGGGTATGTGTATCTTATGAGACACAAGTCTGAGTCTTTTGAAAAGTTCAAAGAGTTCAAGAATGAAGTAGAAAAACAAACTGAAAAACCTCTTAAAGCTCTTCGATCAGATCGAGGAGGAGAATACCTTAGTGGGGAATTCCGGGACTATCTCAAAGAAAACGGCATAGTCTCACAATGGACACCTCCGGGTACACCTCAACTCAACGGGGTGTCAGAGAGGAGAAATCGGACCCTGTTGGACATGGTCAGGTCCATGATGAGCTTCACTGATTTACCTATGTTCCTTTGGGGAGATGCCTTACTCACAGCGATTTATTTGTTGAATAGAGTTCCCTCTAAATCCGTTCCTACCACACCGTATGAGATATGGCATGGTAAGAAACCAAGTCTGGGTCATCTCAAGATTTGGGGATGTCCGGCCCACGTCAAGCGACTACAGGCGGACAAGTTAGAGGCTAGGACCATAAGTGCTCGTTTTATAGGATATCCTAAAGAGTCATTAGGATACAATTTTTACGTCTCAGAGGATCACAATGTGTTTGTGAGCCATCATGCCATCTTCTTGGAAAATCAGTTTATCCTTGATAGAGGCAGTGGGAGGAAAATTGAGCTTGAAGAGAAAGTCTCTGAAAAGCAACGAGTCATGGATCCTATAGAACCCATTCATAAAGAGCCAGTACACGATGTCCCTCAACCACCTCGTAGATCTAGTAGAGTCTCCCATCCTCCCGATAGATACTTAGGTATACTAGAAGAGGATACCGAGGAAATGTTCCTAGTGGGAGATAGGGATCACATACAGGATCCCAAAACCTACAACGAGGCGATATCTGATATCGATTCCGAGAAATGGGTGGAAGCTATGAAGTCAGAGTTAGACTCCATGCATTCCAACCAAGTCTGGACCTTAGTAGATCCACCAGAAGGTATTGTACCTATTGGGTGCAAATGGATCTACAAAAGGAAGATAGGTTCGGATGGAGAGGTAGAGACCTATAAGGCAAGGCTTGTGGCGAAAGGGTATAGTCAGCGCGAAGGCATTGACTATCAGGAGACCTTTTCACCTGTAGCCATGCTAAAATCCATCCGAACATTGCTTGCCATTGCAGCATTTCATGATTATGAAATCTGGCAGATGGATGTGAAAACTGCTTTCCTGAATGGATATCTTGATGAAGATATCTATATGGAACAACCTTTGGGTTTCACTTCCAGTGATGGAGATCACAAGGTCTGCAAGCTGCAAAGGTCCATCTATGGACTAAAGCAAGCATCTCGGAGTTGGAACACTCGTTTCGATGATGCAATCAAAACGTTTGATTTCATCAAAAACGAAGAGGAACCGTGCGTTTACAAAAAGGTTAGTGGGAGTGCTGTCGTTTTTTCTCGTACTGTACGTAGATGACATTCTCCTGATTGGGAATGATATTCCCATGCTAACCTCGGTCAAGGTCTGGTTGTCAAAAGAATTCTCCATGAAAGACCTTGAGGAAGCATCCTATATTTTGGGAATAAAGGTCTATAGAGATAGATCTAAAAGGATGCTTGGCCTGTCACAGAAGATGTACATAGAGGAGGTGCTGAAGAGGTTCAGCATGGAAAACTCCAAGAGGGGTCTCTTACCCCTAAGGCATGGAATTCATCTCTCCAAGAAGATGTGCCCCAACACATCTGAGGAGATTCAACGCATGAGCAAGATTCCTTATGCATCGGCAATAGGAAGCCGCATGTATGCCATGCTATGTACACGACCTGATATAGCTCTTGCTGTGAGTGTCACAAGCAGATATCAGTCGAATCCAGGTGAAGAACACTAGACAGCTGTGAAGAATATTCTTAAGTACTTGAGAAGAACTAAAGATTTATTCTTGATTTTTGGAGGATCATCAGAGTTAAAGGTAGAAGGGTACACAGATTCAGACTTCATGACTGATGTCGATGACAGGAAGTCAACATCTGGATACGTGTTCTTGTGCAATGGTGGTACGGTGAATTGGAAGAGTTCTAAAC
>NW_024069661.1:0-33547 GCF_009389715.1 Phoenix dactylifera
GTGTTCCCCAGGCGACGCGTCGAGAGGAGGAAGAAATACGATCGCAGCTGGCCACGGAGAAACCCCGTCGAGCGGCAAGTGATAGGCGCTGCGACCAACGAGCGGAATTCCCCGAGGCTCAGTCCTCGGATGCCAGGCTAACCCGATGATCATCCCGGGAGCAGACTAGCCTGAAGCCCCGACCGGTCGCCTCGGCTTGCGCCAGCCTTGGCCGACCAACGAGCGGAATTCCCCGAGGCTCGGCCCTCGGGATGCCAGGCTAACCCGATGATCATCCCGGGAGCAGACTAGCCTGAAGCCCCGACCGGTCACCTCGGCTTGCGCCAGCCTTGGCCGACCAACGAGTGGAATTCCCCGAGCCTCGGCCCTCGGATGCCAGGCTAACCCGATGATCATCCCGGGAGCAGACTAGCCTGAAGCCCCGACCGGTCACCTCGGCTTGCGCCAGCCTTGGCCGACCAACGAGCGGAATTTTCCGAGGCTCGGCCCTCGGATGCCAGGCTAACCCGATGATCATCCCGGGAGCAGACTAGCCTGAAGCCCCGACCGGTCGCCTCGGCTTGCGCCAGCCTTGGCCGACCAACGAGAGGAATTCCCCGAGGCTCAGTCCTCGGATGCCAGGCAAACCCGATGATCATCCCGGGAGCAGACTAGCCTGAAGCCCCGACCGGTCGCCTCGGCTTGCGCCAGCCTTGGCCGACCAACGAGCGGAATTCCCCGAGGCTCGGCCCTCGGATGCCAGGCTAACCCGATGATCATCCCGGGAGCAGACTAGCCTGAAGCCCCGACCGGTCACCTCGGCTTGCGCCAGCCTTGGCCGACCAACGAGCGGAATTCTCCGAGGCTCGGCCCTCGGATGCCAGGCTAACCCGATGATCATCCCGGGAGCAGACTAGCCTGAAGCCCCGACCGGTCGCCTCGGCTTGCACCAGCCTTGGCCGACCAACGAGCGGAATTCTCCAAGGCTCAGTCCTCGGATGCCAGGCTAACCCGATGATCATCCCGGGAGCAGACTAGCCTGAAGCCCCGACCGGTCCCCTCGGCTTGCGCCAGCCTTGGCCGACCAACGAGCGGAATTTTCCGAGGCTCGGCCCTCGGATGCCAGGCTAACCCGATGATCATCCCGGGAGCAGACTAGCCTGAAGCCCCGACCGGTCACCTCGGCTGGCGCCAGCCTTGGCCGACCAACGAGCGAAATTTCTCGAGGCTCGGCCCTCGGATGCCAGGCTAACCCGATGATCATCTCGGGAGCAGACTAGCCTGAAGCCCCGACTGGTCGCCTCGGCTTGCGCCAGCCTTGGCCGACCAACGAGCGGAATTCCCCGAGGCTCGGCCCTCGGATGCCAGGCTAACCCGATGATCATCCCGGGAGCAGACTAGCCTGAAGCCCCGACCGGTCACCTCGGCTTGCGCCAGCCTTGGCCGACCAACGAGCGGAATTTTCCGAGGCTCGGCCCTCGGATGCCAGGCTAACCCGATGATCATTCCGGGAGCAGACTAGCCTGAAGCCCCGACCGGTCGCCTCGGCTTGCGCCAGCCTTGGCCGATCAACGAGCGGAATTCCCCGAGGCTCGGCCCTCGGATGCCAGGCTAACCCGATGATCATCCCGGAAGCAGACTAGCCTGAAGCCCCGACCGGTCACCTCGGCTTGCGCCAGCCTTGGCCGACCAACGAGCGGAATTCCCCGAGGCTCGGCCCTCGGATGCCAGGCTAACCCGATGATCATCCCGGGAGCAGACTAGCCTGAAGCCCCGACCGGTCACCTCGGCTTGCGCCAGCCTTGGCTGACCAACGAGCGGAATTTCCCGAGGCTCGGCCCTCGGATGCCAGGCTAACCCGATGATCATCCCGGGAGCAGACTAGCCTGAAGCCCTGACCGGTCGCCTCGGCTTGCGCCAGCCTTGGCTGACCAATGAGCGGAATTCCCCGAGGCTCGGCCCTCGGATGCCAGGCAAACCCGATGACCATCCCGGGGGCAGACTAGCCTGAAGCCCCGACCGGTCGCCTCGGCTTGCGCCAGCCTTGGCCGACCAACGAGCGGAATTTCCTGAGGCCTAATCCTCGGATGCCTAGCCTAGCGCCGGATGAATTTTCTGAGGCCTAACCCTCGGATGCCTGGCCAAGCGCCGGAAGAATTTTCTGAGGCCTAACCCTCGGATGCTTGGCCTAGCGCCGGATAAATTTCCTGAGGCCTAACCCTCGGATGCCTGGCCTAGCGCCGGAAGAATTTTCTGAGGCCTAACCCTCGGATGCCTGGCCTAGCGCCGGAAGAATTTTCTGAGGCCTAACCCTCGGATGTCTGGCCTAGCGCCGGAAGAATTTCCTGAGGCCTAACCCTCGGACGCCTGGCCTAGCGCCGGATGAATTTCCTGAGGCCTAATCCTCGGATGCCTGGCCTAGCGCCGGATGAATTTCCTGAGGCCTAATCCTCGGATGCCTGGCCTAGCGCCGGATGAATTTCCTGAGGCCTAACCCTCGGATGCCTGGCCTAGCGCCGGAAGAATTTTCTGAGGCCTAACCCTCGGATGCCTGGCCTAGCGCCGGAAGAATTTTCTGAGGCCTAACCCTCGGATGCCTGGCCTAGCGCCGGATGAATTTCCTGAGGCCTAACCCTCGGATGCCTGGCCTAGCGCCGGAGGAACTTCAAGAGTCAGGAGTCGGCGAGGCGCTACCGAGAGTTAAAAAAAAAAGGAAGGATGTCCGCCGAAATCCGCAGACCGCCAGATCAGCGACAACTGCCATACGCCATAAAGAAGGCGGGAAGCTCGGAGCGCGCACGCCTTTCCGAGGGATGGCGGCAATCTCGAAGCATCACTCCCTTCACCCGTTCCCCTCCTGGTTTCAGGCTCGAGAGTGGGGGGCTACTGTTACGGGGGAACTTAGCCACCATGCC
This sequence comes from Phoenix dactylifera, assembly GCF_009389715.1. Classification (NCBI taxonomy): domain Eukaryota; kingdom Viridiplantae; phylum Streptophyta; class Magnoliopsida; order Arecales; family Arecaceae; genus Phoenix; species Phoenix dactylifera. The sequence continues at coordinate 2,895 of NW_024069661.1, forward strand.
CCACGTGACCGGCACGCGCGCCCAGGAAGACTACGGCTGCCCCTTGATCCAGCAATCCGACCTCGGGTCGGATATCTTCGGCTCCGCAGCCCGACCCCGAGTCGGCTGCCCCTTGATCCAGCAATCCGACCTCGGGTCGGATATCTTCGGCTCCGCAGCCCGACCCCGAGTCGGCTGCCCCTTGATCCAGCAACCCGACCCCGAGTCGGCAATCTCTCGACAACAACAGACTGTTCCTCTGAGGCACGCCGCGGCCCCCTGCTCCACTACTCCCTGCAACGGCCGTATCCGGCGCTGCCCTACGATCCCCTGTAACAGCCGTACAAAGCGGAGCTCCACTATGCCCTGTCATGGCCGTACCCAGCGCTGCCCCACGATGCCTTGTAACGGCCATGTCAGTGGCAGCCCCATCGTGCCACACGATGACGAATCCCCGAAAAACCCCCCCAGCCTGATATATATGAGGCTGGGGGGGAAGGGGGAGGGTAAGATATATATTCCAGAGTATCATCTCACCTGCTACCTTCTCCTTCTCCTTCTCCTTCGATCTCCTCTGACTTGATCGTCGGAGGGCCCCCACTACCCCGGTGGTGGTGCGAGGCTTGCTTGCAGGTTTCACGGCGGAGGGCGGAGCGCAACCAAAGCAACTCAAAGGGAACCCCGTTCACACCGCTATGCCAATCGTTCTCGGTTTGGACCACCAGCAACAGAGACAATAACCAAGGTCACATCATTGGTATAGGTAAAGTTCAAATTACCCCTTCTACTTTTATTGATAATGTTCGATATGTTGATGGTCTTAAGCATAATTTATTAAGCATTAGTCAATTATGTAATAGAGGCTATAATGTTATGTTTAAACCATCACTATGCATCATAACAAACCCAAATGATAATAGTTTAGTTTTTAAAGGAATAAGACGTGGAAATGTGTATGTTGTAGATCTTGAGGATCTTGCCAAACACAACCCATGCTTAGTTGTTAATGAAACTAAGGACAATGATGCTAGTTGGTTATGGCACCGTAAGTTAGGTCATGCAAGCATGGATACAATATCTAAACTAGTTAAAAGAGATTCTGTGATAGGGTTGCCAAAACTAAGATTTGAAAAGAATAAAATATGTGAAGCTTGTCAATATGGCAAATAATCTAGGAACTCCTTTAAATCCATAAAATGTGTCTCTACCTCTAGACCTCTAGAATTATTACACATGGACCTATTCAGACCAACTAGAACAACAAGCCTAGGTGGAAATAAATATGGTCTAGTCATTGTAGATGATTATTCTAGATACACTTGGGTTATGTTCTTAGCACATAAAGATCAAGCTTTTTCAGTATTTAAAAAGTTTCATAAGGAAGTAACCAATGCTAGAGATACTACAGTAATAGCTATTAGAAGTGACCATGGTACCGAATTTGAAAATCATTTATTTGATGAGTTTTATAGTAAAAAGGGAATAACTCACAATTTTTCTGCACCTAGGACACCACAACAAAATGGAGTTGTGGAGAGGAAAAATAGAACTCTAGAGGAAATGGCTAGAACTATGTTATGTGAAAGTAACCTCCCTAAGTACTTTTGGGGAGAAGCCATTAATACTTCTTGTCATATATTAAATAGAGTTTTATTGAGACCCATTATAAAGAAAACACCTTATGAACTTTGGAAAAACAGAAAACCAAAGGTAAACTACTTTCATGTTTTTGGATGTAGGTGTTTTGTTCATAATAATGGGAAAGATAATCTAGGAAAATTTGACTCAAAATCTGATGAGGCTATATTCTTGGGGTACTCTACAACTAGCAAAGCCTATAGAGTCTTTAATAAAAGAATCCTAGTTATAGAAGAATCTATACATGCTGTATTTGATGATTCTAGTGACATCTCTTCTAGCAAGAGAGTTAATTTTGATGATGATGCTGAAATTCTTGAAGAAAAGATAGATGAGATGACATTACAAGATGATAATAAAAAATTAATTGAAGGTGCATCATCAAGCCAAGAGGCTATTGTGGATCATGGACTAACTAAAGCTTGGAGGTATGCTCACGGGCATCCTAAGGAATTAATTCTAGATGATCCATCTCAACCTATTAGGACTAGGGCATCCCTTAGGAACTTAAATAATCATCTAGCCTTTGTTTCTCATTTTGAGCCCAAACACATAGAAGAAGCTGAAAAAGATGTAAATTGGATAAATGCAATGCAAGAAGAATTAAACCAATTTACTAGAAACAAAGTATGGAATCTAGTTGAAAGACCTACTGAATATTCAATTATAGGTACCAAATGGATTTATAAAAATAAACTTGATGAAAATGGTACTGTAATAAGGAATAAGGCTAGATTAGTAGCCAAGGATTATAATCAAGAAGAAGATATAGATTTTGATGAAACCTTTGCTTCGGTAGCTAGACTTGAAGCAATTAGACTTTTACTAGCTTTTGCATGCTCTAAGGACTTTAAGTTATTTCAAATGGATGTAAAAAGTGCATTTTTAAATGGGTATATTAATGAGGAGGTATATGTAGAACAACCTCCTGGTTTTGAAAATCATCAATACCCTAATCATGTTTATAAATTGAACAAAGCACTTTATGGTTTAAAACAAGCACCTAGAGCATGGTATGAGAGGCTTAGCAAATTCCTATTAGAACATGAGTTCTCTAGGGGTAATGTAGATACTACATTGTTTCTAAAGAAGAAAAACAAAGATATGTTGTTAGTACAGATTTATATTGATGATATTATTTTCGGTGCTACTAACAATCGTCTCTGCGAAGAATTTGCTAACTTGATGCAGAGTGAATTTGAGATGAGCATGATGGGAGAGCTGAATTACTTCCTTGAACTTCAAATCAAACAATCTGAAGGAGGCATCTTCATCAATCAAGCCAAATACATCAAGGAGATGCTCAAGAAGTTTGATATGGAGGGAAACAAATCAATCAGCACCCCCATGAGCTCATCATGCAAATTAGACTAAGATGAATCAGGTAAATCTGTAGATCAGAAACTATATAGAGGTATGATAGGATCTTTATTGTATCTTACTGCAAGTAGACCTGATATCATGTTTAGTGTTTGCATGTGTGCTAGATATCAGGCTAATCCTAAGGAATCACATCTAATTGCAGTAAAGAGAATCTTTAAATACCTAATAGGAACAAAGAATATAGGGTTATGGTATTCTAAAGAATCTAGCCTGAACTTAATAGGTTATACAGATTCAGACTTTGCTGGATGTAAACTTGATAGAAAAAGCACCAGCGGGTCATGTCAATTCCTAGGAGAAAACTTAATATCATGGTTTAGCAATAAACAAAACTCGGTTGTATTATCTACTGCTGAAGCTGAATATGTTGCAGCTGGGAGTTGTTGTGCTCAAATCTTATGGATCAAACAACAATTAGAAGATTATGGCATTAAACAAGATAAAATACCCATTAATTGTGATAATACAAGTGCCATTAATCTAACTAAAAATCCAATTCAGCATTCAAGAACTAAACATATTGAGATAAGACATTACTTCATAAGAGATCATGTACTGAATGGTGATGTGACACTCCAATTTGTTTGTACTGATGATCAATTAGCTGACATTTTTACAAAATTCCTAAGTGAAGAGAGATTTAGTGTGCTTAGGAGGGGATTAGGAGTGATTGATCCATCCTAGTGGTAGTTTCCACTAGATTCATTGATTTTGATGATTAGATTGTGGTTAAAATAGAGTTTCTTTTCAATGATCATCAAATCAGATCATAATTTAGTGATTTTCCCTCATTCGGCACGAACATAGCATGATTTTTAGGTGCGTGCCAAAGTTCGAGACGACTCGAGTAAGTTTCAGAGTCGGCTCGTAAGGGGGAGTCGACTCGCGCTTAGTCGGGAGTCGACTCGAGGTCGATGGCAGCAGAGGTGGAGTCGACTCGCATACAGTCGGGAGTCGACTCGCGCATAAGGAGAGTCGGGGTCAATAGGCGCATAAGGAGAGTCGACTCGCGCATACTTTGGAGTCGACTCGAGGTCGAGTCGACTCGCGACTCAGAGGAGTCGACTCGCAGTCGGGATCCGACTTTTTAACCCTAGCTCCATCATTTTCAAAACATTTCTATTCTCCGCCGCCACTGTTCACAAGCCCTAGAGCCGACTCCTAGGTCGTCCCCGGTCGTCCCCAAGCTTTTTCCGTCGACTTTTCACCGTCCATTAGGGCTTTTCCTCCCATTCTAGGTCGCTATGCCTCGTAAAGCCGTCGTCCGGAAGAGGCCCCAACCGAGGCCGGTCCCGAGAGGCGCTCCAAGGCTCGGCACGATCCCGCGAGGTCACAACCTCCGGCTCGTTCCCCGCCGAGGGCGGTTCCCGCGAGGCCGTGCGCCGGGAAGGCGGTCTCCACCGGGAGATACGTCGATTTCGACTATCTCTCCCGAGAGGGCTTCACCATAGGTGAGAGATTGCGTGTCCAGGGCTTAAAGTATTTCCTTACATTAGATCTCCCCACTTACCCTGGATTAGTTAGAGAGTTTTACGGTACCGTCCATCGGGGAGATGGGGATATCGAGGGCACGGTAGCCGGTGTCCCTCTGTTCGTTACGGAGGATCTTATTGCCCACATCCTCCACCTTCCACAAGTAGGGGTGGCTCCCACACACCCCGAGGACAGGACTGAGGCCCTTACGGCCATACTAGGATATCCTCCTCAGTCCCCTTTAGACGAGGTATCCGCTAGCTCACTTCCTGTTGAGGTGCGGATCCTCCTGAGTATTTTGTCTAGGTCCATTTTTTCGAAGACTGGCTGCTTCGATTTTGTGTCTGAGAGGGACCTCGCCCTTATGTTTTATATTCTTCAGGACACCCCAATCAACTTTCCCAAACTCATTTATAGATATCTGTGTGAGCCCCTAGATAGACCTAGGCTCACCCTCCCCTACGGTATGATGTTCACTCTGTTGTTTAGGGAGTACGAGATTCCCATTCCTGAGGGGGAACCCTCTAAAGCGTTGCGATGGACTGATCGCATGCGTCTGGGGACCCTACACAGGATGGGGTTTCGGAAGGTAGAGGGAACATGGGTTAGGAAGTCATCCACCTCCACACATACCTCCAGACACTCTCCTAGCCTTGAGCCAGATTCTGACTATCCTGACTTTTCCTCCACTTCTGCTCCTACCACCTCAGCCGGACCTTCCTCCTCAGCTCCACCACCTATGGAGGTCCAGATCGCTCCTGAGCAGCTCCTGGAGTTGCGGCAGGAGATTGTTAGAGACCTGCGAGATGAGCTACTTCGGGAGCTCCGAGGTTCAGTGCCAGCTCCCACTCCTGCACCCACATCTTCTGAGTTGGTCCCTTCCTTGACAGCCGTGACTGACATGACGGCCCATGTACGGGAAGAGATCTACAACGTGAGGAGTTTGATTCAGGCTCAGTTCTCCAGTATGAGTGAGGTCACGGGCATCACTCGGAAGATGCGCGATGACATCCGGAAGGACATGAGCACCACTACCCAGGGGGCCGAGCGCTTGTCGAATGTGCTCATCGACAAGCTGGACGCACTGCAGAAGTCGGTCCTCGAGCTCGATACGACACAGAGCAGGGCCATTCAGGCCGTTATCCGACAGCTCGAGAACGTCACCAATGCGGTCCAAGCACTGGTTGAGCGCATGCCTCGGGGAGCCACATCCTCGAGAGGAGGAGATACATCCTCGAGAGGAGGAGATACATCCTCGAGAGGGGGAGCCACATCCTCGAGAGGAGGAGCTACATCCTCGAGGAGACCGTAGCTGCTTTTGTGTTTTATTTTGACATGTACTGTTTTGCTTTACTTATTATATTCTCAAATGTATTCACATACACATCAATACAATGAGTAAACATCTTATCTTCATTTCTATGCAATTTGATCTATGATTGATTGTGTGTTCTGCTTACCTCCTTTTTTTTGATACGATGACAAAAAGGGGGAGAAATATTGAATAGATATGTAAATGGAATCAACATAAAAGAAATCAAAATGAGAATCAAAAATTAAAACATAATTTGTTCTTAGTGGATTTGGTACCTCGAGGCTCATTATCTCTCTTTTGGGGCTCCTAATGGAGTAATCTCCAGAATCTATTCAAGGGATATTCGGAGATTAGCTGAATCCAACTCAAGAATAAATTGACAGATTTTCCCTCTAAATACCAAAATTTAAAATTCAAAAACTTCAATATACTAAAAGGAAATTCAGAGAATCAAAACATAGTAGAATGCATATGTTGAGGGGAAGAATCTGAATTTTTAAGAAAGCCAAATCATTAAATATATATAAGCCAAACAATTGATTGCATGATATGAAGGCTTATATAATTTCAAATGAAAGGGGGAGCTTTAACTCCAAAATTTATTGTTTCACACCTTTCAAGCTTGGATATATTAAATTACCAGACATATGAATTCATTTATGGATTTTATTTCCTTATTTATTGAGCAATTCACTTTACATATACTCAAAGTTTTGTCATCATCAAAAAGGAGGAGATTGTGGAGTGATTGATTAAAACCCTATTTGATTTTGATGAGCTCAAAGCATTAGAGTATATATGTTGTTTACTAATAAATTCAATTGAGTGTTTCAGTAAAAATCTTGTCTAAGTGTCTCAAGACTTGGTTCATAATATTTTGGATAAGTTAAGAAGTCAGTTTGAACCAAAGTCTGAGACTCGAGTCGACTCCAGAGTATTACGAGTCGACTCCAAGCGTATCAGGATCACTGGCACGGGCTCGAGTCGACTCCTGACCATTACGAGTCGACTCCAACTGAGAACAGACAGACAAACAGAAAGCACACAACTTAAAACCTGTCAGCGAGTCGACTCCTGAAGTGCGTGAGTCGACTCCGATGTTTACCGAGTCGACTCCGGAGAAGTATGAGTCGACTCCAAGGAGTCACAGGCAGAAAAGTCAGAGAGCGGTTTTCGATCCTGAGATTCGAGTCGACTCCTGTGGAACGCGAGTCGACTCCGATGGTTGGCAGGTCGACTCCAAAGGTAGTGAGAGTCGACTCTCAGAGGAACACAAGGAAAAAGTTAGAGAGCAGTTTTCGGACTCTGAGATTCGAGTCGACTCCCGCATTGCACGAGTCGACTCTGAGACACCGCGACCCCAAAGAAGATAGAAGACCAATTTGCTGTCTCTGAGATTCGAGTCGACTCCCAGACAGCTCGAGTCGACTCCAAGGCAGCGCTTCACCAAAAATACAGAAGACTAAGTTTCGGAAACTGAGAGCCGAGTCGACTCCGGAACAGTTCGAGTCGACTCCAAGACTGGACGAGCCAAAAGATAGTAGATCGAGAGTTCGGGCTCTGAGCGCCGAGTCGACTCCCAGGATTGTCGAGTCGACTCGAGTGGACCAAGTTCAAAAATAGATCCACGGACTCCATGGGATGAGCCGACTCCGAAAATGCCAAGTCAGCTCCAGAAGTTGGCGAGTCGACTCCGGGTCAAGTCGAGTCGACTCCCAGTCAAATCCGGAACAGTTGCCGAGTTGACTCCAGAAAAGCATGAGTCGACTCCCGCTACAGCCGAGTCGACTCCTGATCGCGCGAGTCGACTCCAACCCACCAACGGACATATTGTCAGGCTGTGCAGAGTGTGCAGAATGGGCAGAAAAAGGTCTCTAACGGCTAGTTTCCGTGGGGGATGGCTTAAATAGCCACAGAGGACTGTAGCAAGGCAGAGAACAACTATTCCACTCAAAGTAATCAAGCTTTCAATCTCTGCAACCTGGTTTTCAATGGAAAAGAGGGAAGAGCAACATTAACTGCATCCACCTACTTCTTCCCAATATTGAAAGAGATCTCCTCCTGCATTCAAGTCGACCAGACATTCAAGAGGAGACCCGAAGTTCAAGAAGCCCTACTCTACTCCAACTCTAACGTGTTTGAGGGCTTCTAACTTCTCTTTTGTTTATATTGTTATTTATCTGCTTTTGAGAAGCTCTGTTTTTCTGTTACTCCTTTTTACTTCCATCTTGTCTTTGCTTGGTTCAATCGGGGGATTGAATCAAGGGTATTGAGGTTGGTTGGTGAGCCGAGTGTAAAACCAACGTGTAAGGGTTCGATTGTGATCTCGGAAAAACAATCGGGTTGGTTCTAGTCGGTGAGCCTGGGAAAACCGACCGAGTTCGTTGTGAGCTCGTAAAACAACAAGTTTGGTTGTGAGCTTGAAAAACAACCGGCTGTAATCCAAGGGGTTATAGTGAATTCCCAAGTGAGACTTGGGGAGTGGACGTAGGAGCAAGGGTTAGCTCCGAACCACTATAAAACATTGTGTTTGTGATTGTTTGTCTCTCTCTATCTCTCGCATTTCATTCACCGCACATAGAAACTAATTAATCATCTTGCAAAAGCATTAATTACTTATCCACAAAAGTTTTAACAGCCAAATTATTTTAAAACCCAATTCACCCCCCCTCTTGGGTTGTCTATCTGGGCAACAAGCTGGAAAACATCAATGAGGGGCTGAGCATGGTCATGCAACACACTAGACTGAGCAAGGGAGCCACATCCTCCACCACAAAGAAATCCTAGTGTAGCTTGCTTTTTCTTATTGATATGTACTTACTGCTATACTTTTGATGTATCTACAATTGTACTTAAATTTACATCAATACAATGAGTAGACATTTCTCTTTCAAATTGTGCAAATTTGAATTCTAACTGCTTTTATGATGTGCTTTCTGCCTTTTTGCTATGATGACAAAAAGGGGAAGAAAATATATTGAATAGACATGTAAAGGAAATCAATAAAAAGAAAATTTTTAAAGCATAAAATAATTTGTTTTAAGTGGATTCGATACCTCGAGGCTCATTATCTCTCTGTTGGGGCTCCTAAAGGAGTAGTCTCCAGAATCTATTCAAGGGATATTCGGAGATTAGTTGAATCATACTCAAGAACAAATTGGCAGGTTTTTCCTCTAAAATCAAAAATTTAAAGTTCAAAAGTTTCAATACACTAAAAGAAAATTCAGAGAATCTAAACAAAGTTGAATGCATGTGTTGAGGGGGAGAATCTGAAATCTTAAGAAAGCAAATTCATTAAATATATATAAGCCAAACAATTGATTACATGACATGAAGGCTTATATAATTCCAAATGAAAGGGGAAGCTTTAACTTCAGAATTTACTGTTTCACACCTTTCAGTTTTGGATAAATTAAATGACTAGACACTTGAATTCATTTTAAAACTTTACTATAAAATCTCCTTTTTGGTTGAGCAATTCACTTTACAAATACTCAATGTTTTGTCATCATCAAAAAGGGGGAGATTGTGGAGTGATTGATTATAACCCTATTTGATTTTGATGAGCTCAAAGCATTTGAGTATATCTTATGTTATACTAATGAATTCAATCTAGTGTTTCAGTCAAATACTTGTAAATTTATGGTTAAGTGTCTCTAGATTTGGTTCAATACATTTTGGATAAGTAAAGAATTCAATTTGAACCAAAGTCTGAGACTCGAGTTGATTCCGGGAGATTACGAGTCGACTCCAAGCGTATCAGAAGCACTGGCACAAGCTCGAGTCGACTCCTGCACATTACGAGTCGACTCCAACTGAGAACAGACAGCCGGACAGAAAGAATCATCTCAGAACCTGTCAACGAGTCGACTCTGATGCTTGCCGAGTCGACTCCAGCTTAGTACGAGTCGACTCCATGGAGTAACAGACAGAAAGACAGAGAAGCTATTTTGGACTCTGAGAGCCGAGTCGACTCCCGAAGAACTCGAGTCGACTCTGATGGTTGGCAGGTCGACTCCTAAGGAAGCGAGAGTCGACTCCTAGAAAAAAGCAAGGCTAAAAGTCAGAGAGCCAATTTCGAACACTGAGAGCCGAGTCGACTCCCGCAAAGTCCGAGTCGACTCCAAGGCAGGGCAACCCCAAAGACAGAAGACGGTATTTTCGTCTCTGAGAGGCGAGTCGACTCCAAGGCAGCGCAACCCCAAAGACAGAAGACTATATTTTCATCTTTGAGAGCCGAGTCGACTCCGAGACAGTTCGAGTCGACTCCGAGACAGCACAAGTCAACAGACAGAAGATCGGGAGTTCTGGCTCTGAGTGCCGAGTCGACTCTCAGAATATTCGAGTCGACTCGAGTGAGCAAACTTGAAAGAAACATCTCTGGATTCCTTAGAACGAGTCATCTCCAAAAGTGCCAGGTCAGCTCCAGACATTGGGGAGTCGACTCCAGGTTCAGTCGAGTCGACTCCAAGTCAAGACAGCACTTTAATTCAAATCCAGAACAGTTGCCGAGCCGTCTCCTGAAAAGCATGAGTCGACTCCTGCAACAGGCGAGTCGACTCCAGATCGCGCGAGTCGACTCCGATCCCAACGAAAACATTGTCAGGAGTTGCAGAATGTGCAGAACGGATAGAAAGATTGGTCTAACGGCTAGTTTTCTTGAAAAATGGCTTAAATAGCCACAGAGAACTGTAGCAAGGTAGAGAAGAGTTATTCCATTCAAAGAAAACAAGTAATCTCCACCTACCAAAGGATTTCAAAGGGAATACACGTGAAAGAAGGAAGAGAGGCATTAAACTCCATCCAACCAACTCTTCCCAGCATTCAAGAAGTCTCCGTCAGTCATCAAATCTTCGAGACATTCAAGAGGAGACCCCGAGTTCGAGAAGCCCTCCTCTACATCTTTATAAATCTGTTTGAGGGCTCTTAACTTCTCTCTTTTTATTATCGCTGAATATCTGCTTGTTAAGAAGCTTCCTTTTTCTGTTTGTTTCAAACCATCTGTTTCTTACTTGATTCAATCAGGGGATTGAATCAAGGGTGTTAAGGTTTGTTGGTGAGCCTAAGTTGAAACCAACGGTGTAAGGGTTTGATTGTGATCCCGGAAAAACAATCGGATGGTTCTAGTCGGTGAGCCTGGGAAAACTGACCGAGTTCGTTGTGATCTCGTAAAACAACAAGTTAGGTTGTGAACTTGTAAAACAACCGGGTGTAATCCGAGGGGTTATAGTGAATTCCCAAGTGAGGCTTGAGGAGTGGACGTAGGAGCAAGGATTAGCTTCGAACCACTATAAAATTGCTTGTGTTTGTGATTGCTTCACTGTCTCTTACTTTTCCTTCATCCACTGCATATAGCATCTAATTAATCCACTCAAAAAAGATTTAATTAGTTACTCACAAAGCTTTTAATTGCAATAATTATTTTAAAACCCAATTCACCCCCCCTCTTAGGTTGTCTATCTGGGCAACATAGTCCTCATCCTCCGAGCATATGTGGCGAGTGGAGGTCGAGCCTGATGGGACTGAGTCTGGCGTGGAGCTCGGTGAGCTGGATGACTCTGTGCCGAAATCTCTGACTCAGCTGTCTGGGGCACAGATGGACCATGAACCTCTCTCTCTCTCTGTAGAGCTCCTATCTGCTCTCTCAGATCGCTAATCTCAGCAGTCATGATATCCAATCTGCTCGTCAATCCATCAGTGATAGTCCTCGCCTGAGCTGACATAAGCTCAGTCATCTTACTCCAAAACTCATCTGAGTACCCCGCAGGAACAGATGACGAAGGTCCAGCCTCTGAAGGTGCTGTAGGATGATCCGTAGGCTCCTCATCCTCAGGGATGGGGTCTCCAATCTCTGGTGCATCACCCTCTGGTGCATCACCCTGAATCCCAGCTCCTGCACGTATCCATTGCCCGTTCACCTTCTCATAACCCATGCGAATAAGGGATCGTGCAGTGTATGTGTCAGTAAATAGCAGATGCCTGGAGATCTCTCCTTCTACTGATATGTCATGTTGTCAGAAGATCAGGATGAGTATCATACCATAAGGCAGGGAGACTCTCGAATTACATATGACCTTTCTCATCTGCCTAAGTATCATAGCTGGGAGGTTCAGGGGAATGCCTTGAATAATGTGCTCCATGACGACTAGGTCTCGCTCTCATATTTGAAAAGCTGAAATTCAGCAACTTGAGCCCTTTTAAAACTGATTTTAAGATAAGTATCAATAGGCTCATACTCTATATTTTGTAATCATCAAAAAGGGGAAGATTGAGGATGATAGTGTTATTTTGATGATTAACAAGCAATAATCAAGAGTATGTTACAAGTTAATTCGATACTTCATTTATAAGTCTATTACTCTCAGTATATTTGTATAATAAGATAAAGATGCATTTCATTGTTTATTTGGATGAATCTAACCATGAGTTACAGCAAAGTGCGGATTGAGTCGACCCCAAGGATGATTGGGTCGATCCCGGCACATCAAGAAAGCATCTGGCACACTTCTGCAAAAATGGCACGGATCAACAGTAGTTGGGTCGACCCAAGGAAAGCATGAGTCGACCCAAACCTCAAGCCTCTCAAAGACTCAAGAAAACAGTTCTCTCGAAACACTGAGAGGGTCGACCCAAGAGGAAGTTGAGTCGACCCAAGCTTGAGTCGACCCAAACACTGTGTTGCCCAGAGATGGTCACCCAAGAGGGGGGTGAATTGGGTGTTTTAAAACTTTTTGTCTAATTAAAACAAAACACACAAGTGTATGTGCAAAGGTGAAACTAAGGTTGCAACCACAGTCAAACGCAAACACACAAAGATTTATAGTGGTTCGGAGCTTCCACTGCTCCTACATCCACTCCCCAAACATCTTTGGAAATTTCCACTATAATCAGCGATTACAGTCCGGTAGTTTTGCGAGTGCACTACCCAACTCGTTGTTTTTTCCCGGGCTAACAACGAACCCTACAATCCCCCAATTTAACCGGCTTGGGATGCCTATCCCTTGTTCCAAGTCTCTTGACTGGAACAAGCACAATAATCAAATATTTTACAAAGATTTGAAAGCTCTTATGAAAGCAAATATATCAATGAAAAACAACAAAACCGGAAGAACCCTTTTTGCCGTTGGAAGCGTGGGTGATGGTGGTTCTTCCGATGTGGATCACGTTGGCTTGAATGCTAGCTTTGAATGCTGAGTGGGAGTGAGTAGTTGAGCACGAAATCAGATGGGAAAGCTTGAATGCACTTGATTTCTCCTCTTGAAAGCACTAACTCCCTTGAACCTCTTTCTCTTTCTTCTCTCTTGAATGATCTTGTGTTTTGTTGGTGAGAAGATGTTTGAAGGCACTTAAAAGCTCCTTTTTATAGCCCAAAAAGCAATAGATCCGTTAGGCACAAAAATATGACCGTTTGAAATTCAAACAAACCTGAAAAAGTGTGTCAGTCGCGTCCCAGGCGCTCCGGAGACGTCTACCCTTGAACGCGAGACGTCTCGGCTGTATAAAAATTCTTTTGACATTGTTTGGAGTCGACTCGGCACTTTACGGGGACGTCTCTGAAGAAGAACAGCTTGAATGCTTGTTTTACTGTTTTTCTAAGAGAGTCGGCTCAGCACTTTACGGGGACGTCTCGGGATGTTTGCGCTTTTTGCATGGGGACGACTCCGCGACGTCGGGGACGACTCCGCAGTTTTATCACCAAAAAACAAGTCCTCTGGAATCCCCTGAGAGAGTCGACTCCGCGCTTTCTGGGGACGTCTCGGGAAGTTTGCTTTTTATGCGTGGGGACGACTCCGTGTCCTTCGGAGACGACTCGCGCGCATTCCTTGAAATCGGCCTTTCTGCCGTCTCTGAGAGAGTCGACTCCGCAGAGTCGGGAGTCGACTCCGACCCTGCGAGACGCCTCGCCAGGTGCCGGGGACGTCTCCAGACGTGCCAATTCATCCTCTTCGTGCCAGAGACGTCTCTGGGATAAACCGGAGACGTCTCGGCTGTCCCTGATCTGTTTTCTTCATCTCAAAAAAATCTTCAAAAAATCCTTGAAAAATATGGAAACATGTCTTGACAATTCTTAACAATATTCTTAGTTAAACACCTGAAATTCTCAAATAAATTGTTAATATAAAGGGAATTATACTCTTGTGTTTTGTATTCATCAAAATCCATTAGGGGGTCAACAATCTCCCCCTTTTTGATGATGACAAAACACTGAGTATATGCAAAATTCGAAATTTAAACATATACACAGTATTTGATCAGATGTACAAGTATTGTGCTTTGGTTAGAGCTAGTTACAGTATGCATAATTCAATATAATCAACAGTCAGTTCTATCCTTATGCATAAGCATTGATCTTAGTGGCTCTTTGAGCAATTTTAGCATATCAACTGGATTTGAATCAAGTTAAGGTGTAAATTGATGAAATATTGATGCTAAAGACAATTGAAAGCTAAATACTTTTGACTCCCCCTTTCTTTTCCAGAAAGGCAATTGTCTTAAAGCCAATATTCTTCAATTTTGTATTTTGCATTCCATATATTGGTTCTACTCCATATATTGGTTCTACTCCATATATTGGTTCTACTCCAAATATTGGTTCTTCTCCCCCTTTTTGTCATCAACAATGAAGGGGACAAATTTTTCTTAGGTACCTAAAACGCAATTCCTATTAGAATTCAGCATTCATATTACCATGAATCAATCAAGGATATTCAAGTTATGCTCCCTCTTCCCAAGTTATTTCCATTGATGAATTCAGCATTCATTTCACTCCCCCTTTGTTTTGGAATTCATTTCAGACCTTTCAAATGCAGTTATTACAGGTTGTGCTCCCCCTTTTTCATATGCATTGTCAAGCTGGGAAAGGAGTAATATGATTGCACATTGTTAAGTTTGATCATTCAAAGCATGTTATAACATTGCCATGGCACATCAGAATTAGAAACATTCACAAAGTTTCAAAAAGAGGGGTATGACCTTCAAATTGTATTACAATCATTGAAGTCATTACAAGGATAAAAAAGCTATTACAAGTGTAAAAAGTCATTACAAGTATTGATTGCTAATACAAAAGAAGTTTCAAATAAGCCTAGGGTTTTACAAAAAGATGAACCCTAGATGTCTACAAAATGTCCCTCACCGGCGACCACGCTCAATAGCCCTAGCAGCAGCCTCTATAAATCCATTTATTGCATCCAGTAGAGTTCTAAAGTGATCTCCCTGAGATTGATTGAAGGCTGCCACTAGTGCTTCAAACTCATGACTTGCCCTTTCAATTCTTCCTCTAAGTTGGGCAGCCACAGTGCCCACATTGCCTCCAGGGCTCGTCAACTCTTGAAGACCATCCGATATGATCTTCAATTCAGCCTTTATCTCAATTGATCTTAAGGTTTGGCTTGTTCCCACATGAACCAATTCTGACGCTGTAGCTTCTATCTGAGCTTTGATTTCCTTCAATTCTTGTAGGAGTGCTTCATGTAGGTACGGATGGGAGCTAACTCAGCAGAGACTATTGATCTCATCTCTTCCCTCATCTGCTGGCATATCACAGATGCTAGGGTGTGCATCTGCTCATCTAATAGGGACAGTGATCCACTGACTGGAGGAGGAGGCACTGAGGTGGATGGTCCAGCCGAGCTGGAAGGTACATCAGGAAAGGCCATAGGGCTATGTGGAGGAGAGCGGGGATCAGGCTCCTGATGTGGGATCTCAGGCTCTATGGTTTGGGATTTTCTTTTAGGGGCTCTCTTGTGAAACTCCATCCTATGTAATGTGCTCTCATTGTAGTAGTCAGTGTTTCTCAAAGGTTTTTCTGGCTCATTTTCAGGAATTGGAACCTTAAAATGTTTGAACAGTAGGGTGAAAACCATCCCATATGGTATGCTAAATCTGGAATACCTATGACATATGGAGATGTAGTTCAACATGAGCCTAGGGAGGTTTAGGGGAATTCCTAGCAAGATATGGTGCATAATAGCTAAGTCTCGCTCCGAAACGAAATCGAAGCGACCGGTTTTTGGAAACAAGACCCGGTTAACTATGCTCAAAAGCAATCTCATTTCGGCATTGAGGTCTTGGGACTTAACTATGTCAAGAGGGCTGCAGTCCTCTCTTCCTAAAAGTAGGTTTAGGGCAATCTCCCTTTGGGGATGTGAGGTCGGAGCCTCACCGTATTTGGGGATTTGTAACAAGTTAGATAGGATGTCCTCATTGATTTCTATCAATGTGCCTCGGACATATCCGGTGTACCCCGAGTCCCCTAAGGCCATATTGCTAAACATTTCTCTCACTAGGCCGGGATATGTTGACATATTTAGGGAACATAGGTGTTCCCAACCTTGGGCACGAAGTCTCTCTCCAATAGAGAACCCCTCACTAGCTAGAAACTGGAAATCTATATATCTACCTGTGGTTACTGTGCGATTTGCACAGGAGAGGGTCACGGTTGGCGGAGCAACCGGAGGAGGCGGCGCGGAGGGCTCTTCCCTCCGTTCCTCGTCGTCGTTCGCTACTCTAGGACGCCTCCCACCCGTTCGGGGAGAGATTGGAAATCTAGGGAAATGGGGAGAGATTTTGGTTCGGTTTGTGGTGGAGAGAAAATGGAGGCTAGGGTTTGTGTTTTCGTTGGGGACGAAAGAAGGTAGCTCGGGTCGGCTCGAGCTGTTTCGACCTAATTTAAAAATTTTCATTCGGTCCCCGAGACGTCTCCGCGACTAATGCGAGACATCTCGCCAGGGGGACGTCTCTGTGATTTGCCAGAGACGTCTCCGGCACTGAAAAATTTCAGAATGATTTCTATTTTTTTCCAATTTATTTTATTCAACCACAATAATCAGCGTGATTTCTTTTGGTGAATATAGAGTGAGTTTGCTTGTGATCCTTCCCTTCAATAATACATCCTATAAAAGTTTGATAATGATTTTTGAATTATCAATATTGAAATGAGGAATGTTTGACCAAATTTTGAATGCCTATGAAATAGGCTCTGAAAATATCTCCATGAAGAGTCCAAAGGAGGGTAACCATCCTCCGGAAAGTCAAACAATTCGTCATCTAACTTTGATAGATTCATGTTTTTACTTATTAGGCACTAGGTTTGCTATATGTGACCTTGAAGTGTATTATCAATTTGAGTAGCATTCACATGTTTCTCTAGAGCTTACAAAGCATTGCATATGCTTGACAAATTAAATCATTTAAGCTATAGAGTTGAAGTCAAAACATGCTTGCATTACAAATTCAATCTACTTGCTAGGATCATACAAGCACAAAGCATTCCTTAAAAAATTGAACCTATCTTTACAAAGGGGCTTTGTAAAGATATCGGCCAATTGATTTTCAGTGCATACATACTCAATCAATACATCATTTTTCAGCACATGATCCCTTATAAAGTGATGCCTAATCTCTATGTGTTTTGATTTGGAGTGTTGGACAGGATTTTTTGTTAAATTAATTGCGCTTGTATTATCACATCTAATTGGTATGTTGTCCATTTTGATACCGAAATCTTCAAGTTGTTGCTTAATCCAAAGAACTTGGGCACAACAGCTTCCGGCTGCAATATACTCAGCCTCAGCTGTGGACAATGCAACTGAATTCTGTTTCTTGCTAAACCAAGAAACCAAGTTAGCACCCAAGAATTGACAAGTACCACTTGTGCTTTTTCTATCGAGTTTGCACCCGGCAAAATCAGCATCGGAATAAGCAATTAAATTCAAATCAGATTGTTTAGAATACCATAAGCCTGCATTAGATGTCCCTACTAGATATCTGAATATTCTTTTAACAGCTTGCAAGTGTGATTCCTTAGGACATGCTTGGTATCTAGCACACATGCAAACACTGAATAATATGTCTGGTCTACTAGCAGTAAGGTAAAGTAAAGAACCTATCATACCTCTGTACAATTTGCAGTCTATACTTTTACCTTTTTCATCTTTGTCAAGCTTGCAACTTGAGCCCATGGGTGTGCTGATTTCCTTTGCATCCTTCATCTTGAACTTTTCCAACATTTCCTTGATGTATTTGGACTGACTGATGAAGATGCCTTCCTCTGATTGTTTTATTTGTAGCCCAAGAAAGAAGTTGAGCTCACCCATCATGCTCATTTCAAATTCTCCCTGCATAAGCTTAGCAAACTCTTGACAAAGACTATCATTAGTAGCACCAAAAATTATATCATCCATATAAATTTGCACAAGCAATAAGTCATTCCCTTTTCTTTTAATGAAGAGAGTTTTGTCTATATTTCCTCTCTTAAACTTATTTTCAATTAGAAAATTACTTAATCTTTCATACCATGCCCTAGGAGCTTGCTTAAGTCCATACAATGCTTTATGCAATTGAAAAACATAATCTGGATGTAAGTGGTTCTCAAAATCTGGAGGTTGTCCTACATAAACTTTTTCCATTATATAACCATTTAAAAAGGCACTTTTTACATCCATTTGATAGAGTTTAAAATCCATGAAGCATGCATATGCCAAAAGTAGTCTAATAGCCTCTAACCTAGCAACGGGAGCAAAAGTTTCATCAAAATCTATTCCTTCCTCCTGATTATATCCTTTGGCTACTAGCCTAGCTTTGTTTCTTATTACTATTCCATCTTCATCTAGTCTATTTCTATATACCCACTTGGTGCCTATAATTGAAACATTAGGGGATCTTTTCATTAGAGTCCAAACTTGATTTCGTTCAAATTGGTTTAATTCCTCTTGCATAGCATTCATCCAATTTTCATCTTTTTCGGCTTCTTCTAGTGATTTAGGCTCTATCTGTGAAACGAATGCAAGATAATTACTAGTGTTTCTTAAAGAGGATCTTGTCCTTATCCCTTGTGAAGGATCACCAAGGATTAGATCCCTTGGATGACCATGTGCATACCTCCATTCCTTAGGAAGATCTTGATTTCTCGCTGGAGGTTGATCTTCTTCATCTTGCTGAATTGTATCTTCTTTGATTTCATCCTCATGTTGTTTGTCTTGTATGGAGAATTCCTTCATTCTGTCTTCAAGTATACCTGTGTTACGGGGGAACTTAGCCACCATGCCCCACGTGACCGGCACGCGCGCCCAGGAAGACTACGGCTGCCCCTTGATCCAGCAATCCGACCTCGGGTCGGATATCTTCGGCTCCGCAGCCCGACCCCGAGTCGGCTGCCCCTTGATCCAGCAATCCGACCTCGGGTCGGATATCTTCGGCTCCGCAGCCCGACCCCGAGTCGGCTGCCCCTTGATCCAGCAATCCGACCCCGAGTCGGCAATCTCTCGACAACAACAGACTGTTCCTCTGAGGCACGCCGTGGCCCCCTGCTCCACTACTCCCTGCAACGGCCGTATCCGGCGCTGCCCCACGATCCCCTGTAACAGCCGTACAAAGCGGAGCTCCACTATGCCCTGCCATGGCCGTACCCAGCGCTGCCCTACGACGCCCTGTAATGGCCATGTCAGTGGCAGCCCCATCGTGCCACACGATGACGAATCCCCGGAAAAACCCCCCAGCCTGATATATATGAGGCTGGGGGGGAAGGGGGAGGGTAAGATATATCTTCCAGAGTATCATCTCACCTGCTACCTTCTCCTTCTCCTTCTCCTTCGATCTCCTCTGACTTGATCGTCGGAGGGCCCCCACTACCCCGGTGGTGGTGCGAGGCTTGCTTGCAGGTTTCACGGCGGAGGGCGGAGCGCAACTAAAGCAACTCAAAGGGAACCCTGTTCACACCGCTGTGCCAATCGTTCTCGGTTTGGACCACCAGCAACAGTTGGCGCTAGAGGAAGGGCCGGATCTCAGAGCGATCGTAATGGCACGGCGAGGTGGTCGTGGAGCTTCCAATGCTTCTGGTCGCGGGGCCTCTCGCGCCTCCGGCCGGGAGGCCGCTGCATCTCCAACACACTCTCAGCAACACTCCACCACCCCACCGCCCATTCAGACGGTCGAAGCCGCCCAGTTCGACCAGCTAGCCCAGCAGGTTCGCACCCTCGCGGAGGCGGTGCAGAATCTGCAGGGTGCGATGTCCCGGGCGCCGCAGCGGGCTCAGGAGCCCCTGCTCCCTGAGCGCTCGCCTGTCCTCCTCAACCCGCACTCCTTCCTCTCCCATGGGGAGGAGCGCCGGCGCGAGGAGGATTCTCGAGCACGGTCTATTCTGCCGGAACCTTCCCATCGGAGCTGCGCGGGGTACGAGAGGCGGGCCCGGGCGCGTTCCCAGACCCCCCAGTCCTCGAGGAACCCGCGCTCTAGTCGGTCCCCCACTCGCCGCTCCTTGTCTCCCACCCACCGGTCGCGCTCCCTGGACCGGCGGGTGGACGATCTCCACCGACAACTCTAGGTCCTGAAGGGCCATTCCAAAGATCCCTTCGCCGACTTAGAGATCTCCTCCCAGCTGGCGCTTGCCTCGAGGATCCTGCGGACCCCGAATCCCCCGGGGTTCAAAATGCCGGCGATCGAGCCCTATGACGGGGCGGCAGACCCGCAGGATCACGTCGAGAGTTTCAGGACCCTTATGCTCCTCCACGGAGCATCAGATCCCCTTCTCTGCAAGGCCTTCCCGGCAACCCTCCGTGGCCCGGCGAGGGCGTGGTTCGCCGGGCTGGAGGCTAACTCAATCCGGTCTTTCGACCAGTTCACTCGCCTCTTCATCACTCATTTCGCCGTCAGTAGCCGGCGGCGACTGGTCTCCGACTCCCTCTTTGACGTCCGGCAAAACGAGGGAGAAAGCCTGCGGGATTATCTTACCCGCTTCAACAGGGCTACGCTGGAGGTCCGGAACCTGAGTCAGGAGGTAGCTCTTTCAGCCCTGAAGCGTGGCTTCCGGAAGGGCAGGCTCACCTTCTCCCTGGACAAACGCCTGCCGCGGAGCTTCCCAGAGCTGTTGTCCCGGGCGAACCAGTATGCGGACGCCGAGGAGGCGGCCGCCCACCGGAGCAAGGAGGCTGCCGAGATCCCTCCAAAGCTTGGGAAGAAAAGGCGGAAAGAGGCACGCCAGAGGAGGAGCCCGAAGCCCCAGCGTCGGCGCAGAAGCCCGTCGCCGGCGAAGAACCACGGCGCCCCACGCCCTCGTTCTCCGCCCCGACGTTTCAACCGGTACACCCCTCTCCTGACTCCCCGGGCCCAGATCCTTATGGAGATCAAGGGGCGGGAGGACCTCCCGGCCCCGAGACAGATACGAAGGATCCCTGGAAAGAGGCCCTCCCGGGCGTACTGTGAGTACCACTGAGACCACGGCCACGACACAGAGGACTGCTTCCAGCTTCGGGACGAGATCGAGGCTCTTATCCGTCGGGGGCGTCTCGGTCGATATGTGAGCGACCGACGTCCCCCCGCAGACCCGCGTCCGGCCGACCCGGCTCCTCCGGAGCCTCGGGAGCAGAATCGACCCGTTGCGGGCGTGATCCACACTATCACTGGGGGCTGCTCTCGGCCCGTGAGGAACGCAGGGGGCTCGACGGAAGCGTCAGGGACGGCCGTCGTAAAGAGGCAGAGGGTCGGCAATGTAATCACCTTTTCTGATGAGGATGTAAAGGGGGTTCAGACTCCCCACGATGACGCCATGGTGATCTCCCTCACTATGGCAAACTATGATGTAAGGCGTGTTCTTGTGGATAGTGGAAGCTCAGCTGATATTTTGTTTACGAGGCCTTCCAAAAGATGAGCTTGTCCAGACAGTTGTTGCACAAAATGTCCACCCCCTCGTAGGATTCACCGGTGACGCTGTCCCGACGGAAGGTGTCGTTGAGCTGCCTGTGACTGCGGGCGTCGCACCCGCAGAAGCCACGGTGCGACTCGGGTTCTTGGTCGTCCGTGTTCCCTCGGCCTACAACGCTATCCTCGGGCGACCCGGGCTGAACGCCCTTCGCGCGGTGATCTCCACGTACCATTTGCTCATGCGGTTCCCCACGGCGGTCGAGATCGGAGAGGTCCGAGGTGACCAACCGACCGCACGGCAATATTTTCTAGCAACCCTCAAAGGGAAGAAGCCCGTGGAAGCCCTAAGCGTCGAGTCCCTTGATGCCAGAGATGAGATGGCCTTGCGGCAGGGGGAGCCGGCCGAGGGTGTGGTCGAAGTCCCCCTCGAGGAAGGCCGCCCCGACCGGGCGGTCCGGGTCGGCGCCAATCTCGATCCGGGAGCTCGGGCCCGGTTGGTGGAATTCCTCCGAGCCAATACCGATGTATTTGCCTGGTCGGCGGCCGATGTACCTGGGATCGACCCGGAGGTCATTTCTCACACCCTCAACGTCGACCCGACCCACCGACCAATAAAGCAGAAGAAGAGACACTGTGCCCCGGATCGGATCCGGGTGGTCGACCAGGAGGTAGACAAGCTCTTGGAGGCAGGATTCATAAGGGAGGTAAGCTACCCCGAGTGGCTGGCAAATGTTGTACTTGTCCGGAAGGCGAGCGGGAAGTGGAGGATGTGCGTCGACTATACCGACCTGAACAAGGCGTGCCCTAAGGATAGCTTTCCGCTTCCGCGAATAGACCAACTGGTCGACGCGACTTCCGGATATCAGCTGCTGTCTTTCATGGACGCCTTCTTCGGTTACAACCAGATAATGATGGCCCCACAGGACGAGGAGAAGACTGCCTTTATAACAGACCGGGGGCTGTACTGCTACAAGGTAATGCCCTTCGGTCTGAAGAATGCTGGCGCCACTTACCAGTGCCTCGTCAACAAAATCTTCAAAGAGCAAATCGGCCGGAACAAGGAGGTGTACGTGGACGATATGCTGGTGAAGAGCCGCCATGCAGACCAGCACATCGCGGATTTGGAGGAGACTTTCACCACCTTGCGGAAGTTTCGCATGAAGCTGAACCCAGCGAAGTGCGCCTTCGGCGCTTCGGCCGGGAGGTTCCTCGGTTTCATTGTCAACCAGCGGGGGTATCGAAGCCAACCCGGACAAAATCAAGGCCATCCAAGGTATGTCCCCTCCGACCAAAGTAAAGGAGGTTCAGGAGCTCGCTGGAAGGGTCGCCGCGCTTGGACGATTTGTGGCAAAATCGGCCGAACGCTGCCAACCATTCTTCAAGGTGTTAAAACGCCCGAAAGACTTCCTCTGGACGGCCGAATGTCAAGCAGCATTCGACCAGCTCAAGGAATACCTGGCGTCTCCTCCCCTACTGTCCAAGCCGCAAGAAGGGGAGATGCTCTACCTCTATCTGGCGGTCTCTCCAACCGCGGTCAGTGCGGTGCTGGTTCGGGAAGAGGCAAAGCTCCAGAAGCCCGTGTACTACATCAGCCGGGTCCTACGGGATGCCGAGACGCGGTATACGAAGGCTGAGAAGATCGCCTTCGCGCTGCTGACCGCGACCAGGAGACTCCGCCCCTATTTCCAGGCCCATTTTGTCACCCTCTTAACTGATCAACCACTACGACAGATCCTCAGCAACCCCGGGAATGCGGGACGGCTGGTGAAGTGGGCAATAGAACTCGGTGAGTTCGACATCCGCTACCAGCCTCGACCCGCCATCAAGGCCCAGGTGCTCGCGGATTTCCTCGCTGAGTGCACGGTGCAGGAGGCGGAACCTAGACCGCCGGAAATGCCCAGCCTCGACCTCCCGACCTGGACGCTTCACATCGATGGGTCATCGAACCCCGAGGGTGGAGGAGCCGGGCTGGTCCTTACCAGTCCTGATGGAGTGATAGCCGAGTATGCCTTGAGATTTGGATTTCCAGTGACCAACAACGAGGCGGAGTACGAGGGAGCTCGAGGCCCAGGGAGCTCGGCATCCGGCGTTTGAAGGTCTTCACCGACTCCCAGCTGGTGGTCGGGCAGGTCCGTGGGGAGTTCGAGGCCCGAAGCCCGACCATGCAGAACTACGTCCGGAAGGTGCAAGCACTCATTCCCGATCTCGGCAGTGTCGACATCCAGCAGGTCCCCAGAAGCGAAAATGCTAGGGCCGACAGGTTGTCCCGCTTGGTGAGCGCAGAGGCGCACAACTTGTCGAGGGCAATCTACCTGGAGACCCTGGAGGCCCCGAGCATCGGCGAGGCTGGAGCGGTGATGGCGATTGATCCGGAGCCGTCTTGGATGGACCCGCTCGTCGCCTACCTAGCCGAAGGGATCCTCCCTGAAGACGAAGATCAAGCTCGGCGACTTGTCAAGAAGTCCGCCCACTACGTACTCTATGAAGGGAGGCTGTATCGGACCTCGTTTACCGCCCCTCTCTTAAGGTGCCTCCGCCCCTCGGAGGCGGCCTACGTCCTCGGCGAAGTCCACGAGGGCGTTTGCGGATCGCACTTGGGGGCTAGGTCCTTGGCGCACAAGATCATGAGGCAAGGCTATTATTGGCCTACCTTGTTGGAGGACTCAAAGGATCATGTACGGAAATGCGACGCCTGCCAGCGCCACGCCAACGTCCAGAGAGTCCCTTCTGTCCCCTTGGCACCAATCACCGCACCCTGGCCCTTCGCACAGTGGGGAATGGATATCCTCGGACCATTCCCCGTCGCTTCAGCCCAGCGGAAATTCTTGATTGTTGCAATCGACTACTTCACCAAGTGGGTGGAGGCAGAGCTGTTGGCCACTATCACGGAGGCGCAAGTCCGGAAGTTCGTGAAGAAAACATCATTGTCCGATTTGGGGTACCCCGAGTCCTCATCTCGGATAATGGTCGACAGTTCGACAACAAGTATTTCCGTGATTTCTGCGAGGAGTTCGGGATCGAGCATCGGTTCACATCTGTGTCGCATCCCCAAACCAACGGTGAGGCCGAGGTCACAAATCGGACAATCCTCCAAGGAATTAAGGCGCGAATCGGTCGGACGGGGCAAGCTTGGGTCGAAGAACTCGAGAATGTCCTTTGGGCGTATCGGACCACGCATCGGACCCCTACCGGGGAGACACCTTTCAGCCTAACCTATGGCACGGAAGCGGTTGTTCCCGTGGAGCTCGGACTCCCCTCGCCCCGGGTGGCCGCGCACCGACCCGAGGCCAATTCGGAGCAACTCCGAGGGAACCTGGACCTCTTGGAAGAAGCAAGAGAAATGGCGCAGGTTCGGATGGCGATGTATCAGCGGAGGGTGGCCCGATATTATAACTCCAAGGTCCGACCGAAATATTTCAGAATCGGAGATCTGGTGCTAAGGCGAGCCAAAGCATCTCAACCCGCGGAAGGTGGGAAGCTGGCGCCAAATTGGAAAGGCCCGTATAAGGTTCGCTGGGTAAACCGACCTGGCTCCTACCAGTTGGAGGCCCTAGATGGTCGAGAAATTCCGAGGAGCTGGAATTCCGCTAACCTGCGGGCGTATTACCAGTAGAACGACAAAGCCAGGAAGACAGTTCGAAAAATGTACAATTCTTTTCATTTCAATAATTCCTGGTTACAACGGTGTGTTCGTGTGATTACAAAGAATTCCCAGAGGGGGATTGGGGAGTAAAGAAAGTAAGGAAGAGGTGGGGACTCCGTAGAGTTGAAGATCCGGGATCCCGAACCCTCCACCCGAAGCAGCTGCAATCCCACCGGGCGTGGGTGCTTCTCCCCGGAGGCGCCATCGATGCCTCACGCAAAAGACGAAGAGCCGGCGCGGACGAAAAAGATGAGGAGCCGCCGCAGAAGAAGTTTCCGCTGCCTCCAGAGGAACGCCACCTCCAAGGGATATTCCGGTCCTCCCCAGGAGAAGGGGAGGAAAGGAATACAAGGGAGAAGAGCGCGAGGAGGCGCGATCCCGGATGAAGCGTCTGGCGCAGAGCTCAATCGGGAGGCGGGGCTGAAAGGAGGGGGGATGTGATCCCGGATGAAACGCCTAGAGCGGAGTTCCGCCGGGGAGAACCTCCTCATTGATCCCAGATGAAACGGCTAGTTGGCGGAAGTCGCGAGGGGCGCACCTCCCGTTCTTCCGGCAGGGGCTTCCCAGCCACGCACCGGAGAGTGAAAAGGTAGATGCCCTACAAGCCAATCGCAATATGTATTGCGAAAGGTTTTTTCTTTTGATTTGTCCAAATCATGTACATGATATTTAAATATGAATAAAGGCGTTATGTTTTATCATATGCTGTTGATTATATTTATGATAAACTCCTTAGTTTAGGGCAATGATTTTAAGACTATGATGAGATCATACTAGTGAGACTTAAAATCCTAAAATCCTAATCTTAAATATTCCCAGTCATTGGTACATTGAGTTGGGGATCAATGATTACCGGAAAGACTGGCATGTCTTATGTATGCTCGATGCAGAGGATGATTGATCTCACAATCATTTGTGTGGAGACACTAATACAAAGATGTGGGTGCTCATTAGAGGAATGAGTTCACTGAATTGACCTACAAAGAGAAATCTTATGAAGTCTAACTTACATGTCAAAAGATGATTCTCTTAGTGGGAGTTGTGCAACTGATCCTATGACCTGAGATCACCATGGTATCTTGTGCACATGAACTCATATTTTGGTTTACACTCATTCATGACAATAAGTTATGTACGAGGTCTTCTGGATATGGTGAATTGTGTACGAAGATTATGAGTAGGTCAACAAGGAATTAATCACTTCTAGTAAGAGAAGATAGCATCCTATTTATTCTAATCATATGATAATTCAGGAAATCTTTGATCAAAGTAGAATGAAAATTAGAAAGAGTTTCTAATGTTTCATTATTTGAATTATCATTAAAAGATTGAGAAAAATATGAATATGAAATTGAGTTTGACATATATTCATACTCATATGCATTTTTGGGATGCAGTTTGATTAAAGGATTGAATTGCATGGTAACTTGCCACTGAAGGGTATTTTGGTATTTTCACCAAATTCCATATTTTCCGGATAGACATGACACGTTGCTAGACGTCAATCTTGTTTTATAGGTTTGATCAAATTAAAGAGTTAATTCGATCACCAATTAGAAAGGATTCTAATTGTTAAGTTCGGGTTCGCGCAGTTTGGACTTAAATCGATTAGAAGAGTTCTAATCAAGTTGGGTCAACTCGCACTCACATCTATTGCTGGCTAAGTATGGAACCCAATGGGTCACACACAAGAAAACTTATCAAGGGTCTAATTGGATTAGATGATGTTTGCAAGATAAACATCCTAGCAGGTGTTGCAAACCTTAGCTCCTAATTCGAATTGGATTCGAATCTGATTCGAATTGGATTCGAATTTGATTCTTAATTGATCTAATTTGATTAGATCATATTCTAATATGGGTTAGCCAAGAGTTGGCACCTAATTGGATTGGTTTGAGTCTAATTGGATTAGATTTAATAAATCATTCAATCTAGACCGTTAGATCTTGATCTACCGTTGGATGAAGACATAATGGAGAGTTGGTTTAACCCAATTGGATTGGGTTAGAGGATGGCTACCATAATTGACCATTGGATCTTAATCCCACCATTGGATGAAGACATAATGGGTCAAGTGAATGGCGCCTTGCATTGGAGCCCTTGGATCATCATCATGAAAGATCAAGAGGTGAGGCGTGATGGACATGTGATTAGCATGTGATGTTGACTTGGTCAAAATATGGCACCACATGAAAGGACATATCATTTGATACACCTCCTCACTTGATCTGCACCTCCTCTTATTTGATATGGCCCTTTAGATGATGCCCTTTCATGAGAGGATGTGTGGATGGGATGCATCCCTTGGAGATGCATCCCTACACCTATTATAAATAGGTTAGCACTCCATGGGTTTCATCATTCCAATTCCACCCCACTCCTCTCTTCTTTCTTTCTTACATTAGTTTCTTTCTTTCTATCATTGCTTCTAGTGTGTCCTAAGCCAAGACAAGGTGGTCTTCTTTAGGACAAAAGGATTAGAAGTGATTTTAGAAGGCTAAAGAAAAATAGAAAGGAAGGAAAGCAAGCCATTAGAGTTCTTTAGAAGAATTCTGCATTAAGGATCAAAAGTCTTTGGAGCTAAAGTCTTGATCAAGTTTTCGTGTGGATCACCATTGGAGGGCGGACACTTGGACGCCTCGTGGAGATTGTACACTTTGGATTAGCGTTTGAGGTATTCTACTAATTCTGCATTTATTTTATATCATTTGATTGTAATCATTAAGGTGATCTAGGCTTTAAAAGGGTTTCATGCATAGGGACTTTATTAAGAAATTTTTAAAATCCCTAGCTTCCGCTGCGCATTATAACATGCTAAAACCCTATAGAGAGGAGGCCCACGATCCATGGCAACCTGAACAGCTCCGACTTGGCAGGCTCCACCGCACCTGCGCTTATATTTATAGCCAAACTGTGGCCCCCCGGTCGTTTCGATGCGGGTGGCTCCAATAAAGGCGGGCGCACCGAATCCGGAGCCGTTCCAGCTCTCGAGGCGTATCCTCCCACGATCTCCTAAGCGTCGTTCTCCTTAATTGCATTCTTCATGCAGGACACTCTGGGCGGTGTGTATCCCACGGCCCACGTATCTCCGCTCGCGCCCAGGCCGCATCCGCCTCGAAGAGCGCGCGTATCGCGGCCGCTTAACTGACACTCCTTGCAAGCAGCAACTGGCGATCCGATTTCCCAGGTAACGCCTCAATTAGCATTTAATACCCTTCTGGTGTTCCCCAGGCGACGCTTGGAGAATAGGCTAACCCCGAGGCTCGGCCCTCGGATGCCAGGCTAACCCGATGATCATCCCGGGAGCAGACTAGCCTGAAGCCCCGACCGGTCACCTCGGCTTGCGCCAGCCTTGGCCGACCAACGAGCGGAATTTTCCGAGGCTCGGCCCTCGGATGCCAGGCTAACCCGATGATCATCCCGGAAGCAGACTAGCCTGAAGCCCCGACCGGTCACCTCGGCTTGCGCCAGCCTTGGCCGACCAACGAGCGGAATTTCTCGAGGCTCAGCCCTCGGACGCCAGGCTAACCCGATGATCATCCCGGGAGCAGACTAGCCTGAAGCCCCGACCGGTCGCCTTGGCTTGCGCCAGCCTTGGCCGACCAACGAGCGGAATTTCCCGAGGCTCGGCCCTCGGATGCCAGGCTAACCCGATGATCATCCCAGGAGCAGACTAGTCTGAAGCCCCGACCGGTCGCCTCGGCTTGCGCCAGCCTTGGCCGACCAACGAGCGGAATTTTCCGAGGCTCGGCCCTCGGATGCCAGGCTAACCCGATGATCATCCCGGGAGCAGACTAGCCTGAAGCCCCGACCGGTCGCCTCTGGCTTGCGCCAGCCTTGGTCCGACCAACGAGCGGAATTTTCCGAGGCTCGGCCCCTCGGATGCCAGGCTAACCCGATGATCATCTCCCGGGAGCAGACTAGCCTGAAGCCCCGACCGGTCGCCTCGGCTTGCGCCAGCCTTGGCCGACCAACGAGCGGGAATTCCCCGAGCTCGGCCTCGGATGCCAGGCTAACCCGATGCATCACCCGGGAGCAGACTAGCCTGAAGCTCCGACCGGTCGCCTCGGCTTGCGCCAGCCTTGGCCGACAACGAGCAGAATTTCCCGAGGCTCGGCCCTCGGATGCCCAGGCTAACCCGATGATCATCCCGGGAGCAGACTAGCCTGAAGCCCCGACCGGTCGCCTCGGCTTGCGCCAGCCTTGGCCGACCAACGAGCGGAATTCCCCGAGGCTCGGCCCTCGGATGCCAGGCTAACCCGATGATCATTCCCGGGAGCAGACTAGCCTGAAGCCCCGACCGGTCGCCTTGGCTTGCGCCAGCCTTGGCCGACCAATGAGCGGGAATTCCCCGAGGCTCGGCCCTCGGATTGCCAGGTTAACCCGATGACCATCCCGGGGGCAGACTAGCCTGAAGCCCCGACCGGTCGCCTCGGCTTGCGCCAGCCTTGGCCGACCAACGAGCGGAATTTTCTGAGGCCTAACCCTCGGATGCCTGGCCTAGGCCACCGTGATGAATTTCCTGAGGCCTAATCCTCCGGATTGCCTGGCCTAGTGCCGGTAAGAATTTTCCGAGGCCTAATCCTCGGATGCCTGGCCTAGCGCCCGGGATGAATTTCCTGAGGCCTAACCCTCGGATGCCTGGGCCTAGTGCCGGAAGAATTTCCTGAGGGCCTAACCCTCGGGATGCCTGGCCTAGCGCCGGATGAATTTCCTGAGGGCCTAACCCTCGGATGCCTGGCCTAGCGCCGGGAAGAATTTCCTGAGGCCTAATCCTCGGATGCCTGGCCTAGTGCTGGAAGAATTTCCTGAAGGTCTGACCCTCGGATGGCCTGGCCTAGCGCCGGTATGAATTTCTTGAGGCCTAACCCTCGGATGCCTGGCCTAGCGCCGAAGAATTTCCTGAG
The DNA here is from genome assembly GCF_009389715.1 of Phoenix dactylifera. Classification (NCBI taxonomy): domain Eukaryota; kingdom Viridiplantae; phylum Streptophyta; class Magnoliopsida; order Arecales; family Arecaceae; genus Phoenix; species Phoenix dactylifera. The sequence goes on from NW_024069661.1 coordinate 32,872, forward strand.
GCCTAACCCTCGGATGCCTGGCCTAGCGCCGGATGAATTCCTGAGGCCTAACCTCGGATGCCTGGCCTAGCGCCGGATGAATTTCCTGAGGGCCTAACCCTCGGATGCCTGGCCTAGCGCCGGAAAGAATTTCCTGAGGCCTAACCCTCGGATGCCTGGCCTAGCGCCGGAGGAACTTCAAGAGTCAGAAGTCGGCGAGGCGCTACCGAGAGTTAAAAAGAGGAAGGATGAAAGTGAAATGAGGAAACACTCTGTTTGCATTAACTTTCGTTGCACCAGGGCCGAGACCCATACAACATGGCAAAACGCCAACATACAAAGAAAAGAACAAAGAAAAGTACAGAGGGTCAGCTTGGAGGAACCCCTGGGTCGGGAACGGCGAGCACACCCGCAAGGGTAGGGAGACAGTTGGGAGAATCAGCAGGCAATGGCATCGAAGGGGAGTCGAGGAGGGAGACCCCACTCAGGTCAATTTCGGGATATCTAGCGGACACCCTCGCCAGGCCTTCATCGAAGCCTAAGACAAAGGAGTCGGACCCCCGCGTCCGACATGTCACGATGAACTCGGCGACTGACGATAGGCCTGTACTGCCTGGAGCCCGATTTCCGCGCTCTTCTCGGCCAGCGCGCCTCCGCTCGCTCCGTAATCTTGAGCTTCGCCTCCATGACCTTCGCC
>NW_024069662.1:0-33609 GCF_009389715.1 Phoenix dactylifera
ATGCTTGGACCGCATTGGTGACGTTCTCGAGCTGCCGGATAACGGCCTGGATAGCCCTGCTCTGTGTAGTATCAACCTCGAGCACGGACTTCTGCACTTCGTCCAGCTTGTCGATGAGCACATTCGACAAGCGCTCGGCCCCGCAGAGGTGGTGGCCATATCACGGCCTATGTCATCTCGCATCCGACGAGTGGTGCTCGTCACCTCACTCAAGCTGTGGAACTGTGCCTGCATCAAGTTCCTCATGTTGTAGATCTCCTGCGCACCTCAGCCGTCATGTCTGTCACGGCTGTCAGGATGGAACCAGGGCAGAGGAAGTGGGCGCAGAAGAGGGAGCAGGCACTGAGCCTCTGAGCTCCCGAAGCAGCTCATCCTTCAGATCTCCGATGATCTGCTGCCGCAGCTCCCGGAGCTGCTCTGGATCAATACGGACCTCCATAGATGGTGGAGCTGAGGAGGAAGGTCGGCAGAGGTGGTAGGAGCAGGAGGAGTGGATGGAAGGTCTGGATGGTCTGGAAGTCTGGGTAGTCTGAATCTGGCTCAGGACTGGGTGATGGTCTGGTGGTCTGAGCAGTGAGAGTGGACTTCCTAACCCAGATCCCTTCTCTCTTTCCGAAATCCCATCCTGTGCATGGTCCCCGTACCCAAGCGATCTGTCCATCGCAGTGCACGAGAGGGTTCCCTCTCAGAAATGGGAATCTCGTACTGCCTAAAGAGAAGAGTAAAATCATGCCGTATGGGAGGGTGAGCCTAGGTCTATCTAGGGGCTCACACATATACCTATAAATGAGCTTGGGAAGTTGATCGCGGGGTGTCCTGAAGGATAAACATAATAGCTAAGTCCCTCTCATTCACAAAATCAAATCTCCCTGTCTTAGGGAAGATGGACCTGGACAAAATGCTCAAAAGGATTCTCACTTCAATAGGAAGTGAGCTAGCAGATACCTCATCTAGGGGGGACTGAGGTGGATGCCCTAAGACGACCGTAAGGGCCGCAACTATCCTCAGGATGTGCAGGAGCCACCCTACTAATGGAAGGTGGAGGATATGGGCAATGAGGTCCTCTGTGACACGCAATGGGACACCTAGTACCGTGCCCTCGATACCTCCATCTCCCCGATGGACGGTACTGTAAAATCTTGAACTAGGCCAGGATAGGTGGGAAGGTCCAAGGTGAGGAAGTACTCTAGGCCCTGGGCTCTAAGTATCGCCTATGGTGAACCCTTCCCGGGAGATAGTCGAAATTGACAAACCTCCCGGAGGTGACGGCCTTCCCGGCCAACGGCCTAACGAGAACCACCCTAGGCGGGGAACGATCCGGAGGTGGTTGCCTCGCGGGATCGTGCCGCGCCTTGGAGCGCCGCTCGGGACCGGCCTCGGGACGGGACCTCTTCCTAACGAGGCCTTACGAGGCATCTTGACCTAAACGGAAAGAAAAAATACTAGAGGACGGTGAAGGACCGACAGAGGAAGCTCGGGACGTACCGGAAATGACCTAGGAACGGACGGAAACTCAATGTTCGGCGAAGAATCGACGGAAAAAGGGCTTGGAGATGATCGGAGATGACCTAGGAGTCGGCTCTAGGGCTTTTTGAACAGTGGCGGCTTGAGAAAAAGTGTTTGCGAAACGACAAACCTAGGGTTAAAAAGTCGGATCCCGACTGCGAGTCGACTCCCCTGAGTCGCGAGTCGACTCGGCCTCGAGTCGACTCCAGAAAATGCGCGAGTCGACTCTCCTTATGCGCCTGTAGACTTCGAGTCGACTCCCGCAAGAGCGCGAGTCGACTCCCCCTTAGGAGCCGGCTCTGAAACTTACTCGAGTCGTCTCTAACCTTGGCACGCACTTAAAAATCATGCTATAACCGTGCAAATGAGGGAAAATCACTTAATTAAGGACTGATTTGTTGATCACTGAATAGAAACTCTATTTTAACCATATTCTAATCATCAAAATCAATTATTCTAGTGGAAACTCCCACTAGGATGGATCAATCACTCCTAATCCCTTCTAAGCACACTTAACCTCTCTTCACTTAGGGGTTTTGTAAAAATGTCTGCTAATTGATTATCAGTACACACAAATTGGAGTGACACATCACCATTCAATACATGATCTCTTATGAAGTGATGTCTTATCTCAATGTGTTTAGTTCTTGAGTGTTGAATTGGATTTTTAGTGAGATTTATGGCACTTGTGTTATCACAATTAATGGGGATTTTATCTTGTTTAATGCCATAATCTTCTAATTGTTGTTTAATCCATAAGATTTGGAGCACAACAACTCCCGGCTGCAACATATTCAGCTTCTGCAGTGGATAAGCAACCGAGTTTTGTTTCTTGCTAAACCATGAGATTAGGTTTTCTCCTAGAAATTGACAAGACCCGCTGGTACTTTTTCTATCAAGTTTACATCCAGCGAAGTCTGAATCTGTGTACCCTATTAAGTTTAGGCTAGATTCTTTAGAGTACCACAGCCCTATGTTCTTAGTTCCTATTAAGTATTAAAGATTCTCTTAACTGCAGCTAGGTGTGATTTCTTTAGGATTAGCCTGATATCTAGCACACATGCACACACTAAACATAATATCAGGTCTACTTGCAGTAAGATATAGTAAAGAACCTATCATACCTCTATAAAGTTTTGGTCTACAGATTTACCTGATTCATCTTGGTCTAACTTGGCATGATGAGCTCATGGGGGTGCTGATTGGACTTGTTTCCCTCCATATCAAACTTCTTGAGCATCTCCTTGATATATTTGGCTTGATTGATGAAGATGCCTCCTTCAGATTGTTTGATTTGAAGCCCGAGGAAGTAGTTCAGCTCTCCCATCATGCTCATCTCAAACTCCACTCTGCATTAAATCAGCAAAATTCTCGCAGAGGCGATTGTTAGTAGCACCGAAATGATATCATCAACATAATCTGTACTAATAACATATCTTTATTTTTCTTTTTCAGAATAAAGTTGTATCTACATTTCTTCTAGAGAATTCATGTTCTAATAGGAATTTACTAAGTCTCTCATACCATGCTCTAGGTGCTTGTTTTTAGTCCATAAAGTGCTTTGTTTCAGTTTATACCACATGATCGGGGTATTGATGATTTTTAAAACCAGGAGGTTTGTTCTACATACACCTCCTCATTAAATAAACCATTTAGAAAAGCACTTTTTACATCCATTTGATATAGCTTGAAGTCCTTAGAGCATGGCATATGCTAATAATAGTCTAATAGCCTCAAGTCTAGCTACGGGAGCAAAGGTTTCATCAAAGTCTATACCTTCTTCTTGATTATAACCTTTGCTACTAGTCTAGCCTTATTCCTTATGACAATTCCATTTCATCTAGCTTATTTTTATATATCCATTTAGTACCTATAATTGGATATTCAGAAGGTCTCTCACTAGATCCCAAACCTTGTTTCTAGTAAATTGATTTAGTTCTTCTTGCATTGCATTTATCCAATTTACATCATTTTCGGCTTCTTCTATATGTTTGGGCTCCAAAGTGTGAAACAAAAGCTAGATGAATTATCAAATTCCTAAAGGGATGCTCTAATCCTAACGGATTGTGATGGATCATCTAGAATTAGTTCCTTAGGATGCCCGTGAGCATACCTCCAAGCTTTAGTTAGCCCATGATCCACTATAGGCTCTTGGTTTTGATGATTCTCCTTCAATCAACTTTTGATTATCATCTTGTAATCCCATCTCATCTATCTTTTCTTCAAGTATTTCCAATATCATCATCAAAATTAACCTTCTTACTAGATGAGATATCACTAGAGTCATCAAAACAACATGTATGGATTCTTCTATAACTAGGGTTTCTTTTATTAAAGATTCTATAGGCTTTACTAGTTGTAGAATAACCTAGGAATATTTCCTCATCAGATTTAGGATCAAATTTCCCTAGATTATCTTTCCCATTATTATGTACAAAACACCTACATCCAAAAACATAAAATAGTTAACTTTTGGTTTCTGTTTTTCCACAGTTCATAAGGTGTTTTCTTTATAATGGATCTTAATAAAACTCTATTTAATATATGGCAAGAAGTATTAATGGCTTCTCCCCAAAAGTACTTAGGGAGGTTACTTTCACATAACATCGTTCTAGCCATTTCCTCTAGAGTTCTATTCTTCCTTTCCACAACTCCATTTTGTTGTGGTGTCCTAGGTGCAGAAAAATTATGGGTTATCCCTTTTTACTACAAAATTCGTCAAACAATTGATTTTCGAATTCGGTACCATGGTCACTTCTAATGGCTATGACTGAAGACTCTCTAGCATTTGTTACTTCCTTATGGAACTTTTTAAACATAGAAAATGCTTGGTCCTTATGTGCTAAGAACATGACCCATGATGTACCTAGAGTAATCATCTACTATAACTAGACCATATTTATTTCCACCTAGGCTTGTTGTTCTAGTTGGACCAAATAGGTCTATGTGTAGTAATTCTAGAGGCCTAGAAGTAGAGACCACATTTTTATGGATTTAAAAGAGTTTTCTAGATTGTTTGCCAAATTGACATGCTTCACATATTTTTGTTCTTTTCAAATTTTAATTTTGGCAAACCTATCACGGAGTCTCTTTTAACTAGTTTAGTTATTGTGTCCATGCTTGCATGACCTAACTTACGGTGCCATAACCAACTAGCATCATTTTCTTTAGTTTCATTAACAACTAAACATTGGTTATGTTTTGCAAGGTCTTCTAGGTCTACCACATATACATTTCCACGTCTAATCCCTTTAAAAACTAAACTATTATCATTAGGATTTGTTATAATACATAGTGATGGTTTAAACATAACATCATATCCTTTGTCACATAATTGACTAATGCTTTAACAAGTTATGCTTAAGACCATCAACATATCTAACATTATCTATAAAAGCAGAAGAGGTGATTTGAACTTTACCAATACCAATGATGTGACCTTGGTTGTTGTCTCCAAACGTCACAACACCTCCCTTCTTAGCTTCAAGGGTGAAAAACTGATCTTTATCACCCGTCATGTGCCTTGAGCAGCCACTATCCAAATACCAGCAATTTTTGTTGACCTTGGCTGCAAGACACTCCTACACAAGCAAATCATGTCATCTTAGGTACCCAAGTTTTCTTGGGTCCTTCATGTTAGTCAAGTTGGTTCCTTTTGGAACCCATACCCTTTTATTTTTTCTTTAGTTTTACTTTTCCTAAAATTACATGCATTTGCTTTATGTCCTACTATTCCACAACAAAAGCAAGTTATTTTCTTAATTTTAGTTTCCCCAGCTTTAACAAAGAAGTTACTAAGAAGTTTTTGCTTATTCCTTGGTTTATACCCTAAGCTCGCTTTATTAAATATTGCACGTTGATTATTTAGTATCATGTTTAATTTTTCAGAACTATATGTAAATTTTTCAACTAGGGGTTTGTATTTGTTAAGTTCTTTAGTTAATGTCTGATTTTCTACTTTTAACTCATTTAGTTCTTTTGTTAGATCCTTGTTTAAGACTTGTTTATGGTTTGAAAGTTCCTTAGTTAGTTTTTCATTATCTTTAGTTAAGGTATTAGTTTTCTTAATTAAGAGTTGGTTGCTTGTTTTTAGTTCTAGATTTTCTTTGGTAATAGCATCTTTATCCTTAATTAAAGAGTCAAACTTATGGATATACGTTTGGTTAGTTACTTTTAGTTCCCTGTTTTTAACATTAAGGATCCTTATATTCAATCATTAGTTCGTTAAACGCATCATACAGTTCATCAAATGAAAAATCATAATGCGTATCGGAAGTTACCTCATTTTCGTTGGCCATGAAACAAAAATTGGCCTTCTCTTCTTATTCTTCATCCGATGATGAAGATGATGCATCGGAGTCCGATAGGGTGGTGACAAGGGCTTTCTTCTTCTTCTTGTACTTGCTGCCCTTCTTTAGTAAGGGACACTAAGCTCGGATGTGCCCCGGCTTTTTGCACTCATAGCACCCGATCCCCTCACTTTCCCTCTCCTTACCTTTGTCCTTGCGGTAGGAATTTGAGGGGCCTCTCCTTTGATGGTAGGACTTCTTGTGGTTGATGAACTTCTTGAACTTGCGCACAAGAAGAGCCCTCACCACCATCTTCCTCATCTTCTTCTTCTTCACTGCTGCTGCTGCAAGACAAGTCCTTGTTAGAAGAAGTAGATTTTAATGCTATTACCTTTTTCTTATGGGAGGACTCTTCCTCGTTGTGTTGTTTCATGGTAAGCTCATGCGTCATAAGGGATCCAAGGAGCTCTTCAAGTGGAAGCTTGTTCAAGTCTTTAGCTTCTTGGATCGTCGTCACCTTGGCTTCCCACGACCTTGGTAGACACCGAAGGATTTTCCTGACAAGATCACTGTTAGTATAGCTCTTGCCAAGGCTTTTTTAGGCCATTGACAATGTCAGTAAACCTAGTGAACATGCTAGTGATTGTCTCATTAGGATCCATTTTAAATAGTTCATACTTATGAACCAATATATTAATCTTGGATTCTTTAACTTGATTTGTGCCCTCATGGGTCACTTCAAGCCTATCCCAGATCTCTTTTGCAGAGTTGCAAGTAGAGACCCTATTGAATTCATTTCGGTCCAATGCACAATAAAACACATTCATAGCTTTAGAGTTTAATTGTGCCTTCCTCATGTCATGTTCATCCCAATCCATTTCTAGTTTGGGTACCTTAACACCCTCTACATATGTGGATGGGATGTATGGACCATTTACTACAATGGTCCACATCTCATAGTCTTGGGCTTGGATGAATATTTTCATCCTAGCCTTCCAGTATGAGTAATCGGATCCATTGAAGAAAGGGGGTCTTTGGGTGGACTGACCCTCAATGTGAGAAGATCCAAATGGGGTTGTCATTTTGATCTTTTAACTCTTGAGTGGAAGAGTTTTTGGCTCTGATACCACTTGTTGCCCAGATAGACAACCCAAGAGGGGGGGTGAATTGGGTTTTTAAAATAATTTGACTAATTAAAAACTTTGTGGATGATTAATTAAGACTATAGCAAGTTATCTAACTAAAGCTAAATGCTGTGAGTAATGCGCGGGGAAGAAGATGAGAGACAGTGCACTACAAACACAAAGTTTTTATAGTGGTTCGGAGCTAACCCTTGCTCCTACGTCCACTCCCCAAGTCTCACTTGGGAATTTCACTATAACCCCCTTGGATTACAGTCGGTTGTTTTGCAAGCTCACAACCAAACTTGTTGTTTTACGAGCTCACAACGAACTCGGTCGGTTTTCCCAGGCTCACCGACTAGAACCAACCCCGATTGTTTTCCCGGGCTCACAATCAAACCCTTACACACGTTGGTTTTAACTTGGCTCACCAACCAACCTTGATCCCCTTGATTCAATCCCCCCGATTGAATCAAGTAAATACAAGAGATAGAAGAAAACAGAAAATAGCTTCTCAAAAAGTAGATTTAAACAATATAAACGTAAAGGAGTTTAGAAGCCCTCAAACGCTTTTAAACTGGTGAAGAGGTATGGCTTCTGGAACTCCGGTCTCCTCTTGAAAGAGTGGCCGACTTGAATGCAGGAGGAGGAAGCTTTGAATGCTGGGAAGAAGTTGTTTGAAGCAGTAAATGCAGATCTTCCCTTTTTCTCATTTGAAGAGCACTTGGAGAGCTTGGAAACTTGAATGCTTGGAGTGGAATGTCTATTCTCTACCTTGCTACAGTCTTCTGGGGCTATTTAAGCCAACCCCCACGGAAACTAGCCGTTACTCTGCTTTTTCTGGCCGTTCTGCACACTCTGCGCAGCCTGACACTGTGACCGTTGGTGGGTTGGAGTCGACTCGCGCGATCAGGAGTTGACTCGGCTGTAGCAGGAGTCAACTCGAGCTTTTCCGGAGTCGACTCGGCAACTGTTCCAAGTTTGAATTAAAGTTGCCGTCTCGACCCGGAGTCGACTCGTCTCGACCCGGAGTCGACTCGCCAACTTCTGGCGCTGACCTGGCAATTTTGGAGTCGGCTCATCCACTGAAGTCCGTGGATCCAAATTTGAATTTTGTCCACTCGAGTCGACTCGGCTGTCCTGGGAGTCGACTCGAATCTCAGAGCCCGAACTCCCGATTCTCTGTCTTTTGGCTCATCCAGTCTTGGAGTCGACTCGAACTTCCTTGGAGTCGACTCGGCTCTCAGTTTCCAAAAGTTGGTCTTCTGCCTTTTGTCGTGAAGCTTGTCTTGGAGTCGACTCGAGCTGTCTGGGAGTCGACTCGAATCTCAGAGTCCATAAAACACTCTCTGACTTTTTCTTTGTGTACCGCTGGGAGTCGACTCGCGTTCCACTGGAGTCGACTCGAATCTCAGAGTCCATAAAAACGTTCTCTGACTTTTTCTTTGTGTACCGCTGGGAGTCGACTCGCGTTCCACTGGAGTCGACTCGAATCTCAGAGTCCATAAAAACGTTCTCTGACTTTTTCTTTGTGTACCGCTGGGAGTCGACTCACATTCCACTGGAGTCGACTCGAATCTCAGAGTCCATAAAAACGTTCTCTGACTTTTTCTTTGTGTACCGCTGGGAGTCGACTCGCGTTCCACTGGAGTCGACTCGAATCTCAGACCCGAAAACTGCTCTTCTGTCCTTATGTCTGTTTTCAATCGGAGTCGACTCGTACTGATCTGGAGTCGACTCGAGCTTGTGCCAGTGACCTTGATACGCTTGGAGCCGACTCGTGAAATACGGGAGTCGACTCGAGTCTCAGACATTGGTTCATGCAGACTTCTTAACTTATCCAAAATACTATGAACCAAGTCTAGAGACACTTAGACAGGATTTCCACTGAAACACTTAATTGAATTCATTAGTAATCACAAGATATACTCAAATGCTTTGAGCTCATCAAAATCAAACGGGGTTTTAATCAATCACTCCACACTTCTTCTTCTTCCTCCTCTCAAGCACAATCAAGGGTTGATTGAAAGAGAGGAGATCAGCCATCAAAACATATCTCTGCAAGGGAGCTAGCACCCCGGGGAGATTAGAGCGTTTGGATTGTGATGAGAGCACAAAAGTGCGACCTACATGTTACTAAAATTAGTGTTATTGTTAACCGATAATGATAAATTCACTGGATTAATATTATATTTGGGTTTAACATAGATTAGTATAAATTAGAGATAAAATGCACATTGAGTACAAATTTGACTTCAAATCGGGTCCGAGTCGGGTTCGGATCCGAGTCGGGTTGGGTCCGAATCGGATCCATTTCTTTTGTGCTTTTGGAAAATAATTTTGGGCAAATCTAAATTGGCTATATCATAACTATAAGGTGCTGGGTGACGCATGACTTGAAAGAATTGCACTTGACCTCCAGCCAGAATAGATGACCCGTCTACAAGCCAAATTTCATATCACACTATTTTTTTCTATATGACTAATTGGATGGAACTTGGTGTCTCCCAGCTCCTTCCAACGCAGCTATCCTCCTTCCCTATTCAAGCCGTGATCCAAGCTCCCAGCGATCGCGTCCGGCTCCTCGCACCAGCCCGCCTCTCAACCAAGGTCCAAAGAAGGAATCCCGAGCCGGAATCCCAGCCTCCGACGCCGCATCCGAGCTCCAACGATCATCGACTCCTCCCCGCCTTCCTTCCGTGATCCCGAAATCCCAGCACCACTTTCACTCCTGCTGTCCGCGTTTCTCCCACCGCGTGCCAGCAGCCCACCTTCCGCTTCAGCTCCCAGCAGCACCCGAAGAAGGAAGCCCCAGCCACACCGTCCGCACATCCCAGCGTCCACGGCGTCCTCCCATCGATCTCGGATCGCCTTCCATTCCATGTGCGATCTCGGATGATCGCTTCTTCCATTTCAGCGCGTCCCCAGCCGTGATCCACTCCTCCGCATTCTTCTCCCAGCAGCCGTCCACGAAGCTTCCGCCCGTGATCAGCGATCCAGCCTGCTCCCAACGCCCGGATCTCGTCCGTGATCGACTCCTCCCCGCGTCCTCACCGCGTCTGCCATCTCCCTTCCGCATCAGGCGTCCGTCCGCGGCTATAAGAGGAGAAGGAAGAAGAGGAAGGGGAGTGTGCTCGGTTTTGGGGTTGAGGCCACGAACCAGGGAAGGAGGGGAGAGCTCGGCTGGTTTTTGCCCAAGGAGAGGGGAACGTTCTGTTTGTGAGAGAAGAAAGAGGGGAACAGTAATGCTCTGTTTTCAGATTTGAAAACAGAGCATCACGCTTCCTTAGTTTTTTTTTTTATTGTTTTTGTTGTTTATTTTTTAGAAGTTATGTTTTTAATTTGTGTATTAGTGATTTTGGGCATGATGTTGTTCCTATTTCTTTAGTTTAATTGAGAGCAATGTTTTAATTTTTTTAGTAAGAGTTTTATTTTGAAACATGTTGTTTTGGGATTTTTAGATTTAGTTTAATAAAGAGTTTTATTTATGCAAAAGTTTTTAATTTATGTTGTTTTTAATTTCCGTTCCTCAGATTCTGTAATCTTTCTTTAATACATTAAAATTTCATTCATGAAATCGATGTTCTAGTCTTCAATATTCCTAGCACTGTTTTCATCCATTTTAGTTCAGAGCTTTCTTTTTATTAAATATATAAATGCTTTTTAAATCTAAGTATATGTCCTCTAGTTGATTTCAATAAAAAAATAATTCTCTGGTAGACCAGGAAATCAGTCAATATCCCCGACATAATGTTTTTCTTCCATCATTCAAAAGTCGATTTTGAATCCGAGTGAATGTTCTAATTTTTATGCAACTCCAATCGCCTCCCTGTGGATCGACCTCTTACAACCGCTATTCTTCGAGTAGAACAGGTAAGAGTAAAAATTTAAATTAAACTTTGTTTGTCGGTTCTAACAACGATCTGTTTAGCATATTTTTAGTTAGACAGAAATCGGACGAACAAAATTTTGGCGCCGTTGCCGGGGAGGCAAATCGAGAAGCAAGAACGATCACGAAGATCAAATTGGATTTTGGATGCCCGGAGTGAACGCACTATGGTAGTAAGTTTTTATTTTTATTATTTTGATTATTTTCAGTTAATAATTTCGTAGTTATTAAATTCTGAAATTTGAAATTCGAAAAAAAAAATTTCAAAAAAAAAATAAAATATAAAAAATATTTCAAAATTCCAAAAATTCAAAAATTTAAATTCAAAATTTGAATTCTGAAATTCGAAATTTGAAATTTAAATTTAAATTTAAAAAAAAATATATTAAAAAAATTCAAAAAAAAAAATTAAAAAAAATTTTTTTAAAAAAAATCTATATTATTTTTGCTAGTAATTGATAGGGTGCAATCCCCCGAGGTGATCATACCTCTATTGGGGCTCCTCACGGAGTAATCTCCAGAGCTTATTCAACGGGCATTCGGAGATTGACTGACGCATAAGGACTAGTTTTAGTTTACATTCAAGTATTCCTATATTAAAAAAAAAAAGACAACATAAAAAAAAAAAAAATTTATTGATTGCTCATTTAATCAATACAACCTAATGACATTGCATAAACTTTAAAAAATATTGATTATTTGCTGCATTTAGTATTAAGCATTTGCATAAAGTAATTAAGGGCAAAACTCATTAAAAAGATAAGGTCGGAAAGTCATTACCTGTCCTTAGCCCAAAAATCACCACCTTGCATACTTATCCTAAGCCAAATTAAATTAAAATCAAATTAGACGTTGGCCTTAGGGTTTTCGAGCTCAATTAGGCTCTTGGAAAGAAGCGGCTGAAAGCCACTCCAGTGAGAATTTAGTAAATGGTGATGTCTAGGAAAGTTTTACAACAGTGAGAACTGTTACGGGTATTGTGGTATCGGTGTATCCCTTCTGGCACCACCACACACTCCGGGACTTTCCTGGTCACTGATTACTGGATTGCTTAACTGGTAAGCTTAAGCTTAATCTGAAAGGGAGATTAGGAGCTGTCTAATCTAGGAGAGAATTTTAGGAATTTTTTTTAACCTGATACATCTCTGTGCAACTAGATTTAAGAAGCTACTAAACCTCACTTAGTTCTAAGACTAATAGGGTCAAATTGTTGTGTGGTGTTGGTTGTGGTCATCTGTGTCTAGCCCTTCTCTTCTTTTAGGATTTCGTTCATTGTAGAAGTCGAGTCTAATTAAGTTGTGGAAAATGTATGCATGGTAGAAGGTCATTAAGGGATAAGTTAACCCCATTTGATCCTGAGATTGACAGAACTTTTCATCACAACCTGCGAACTGTAAACCAACCGTCGATCTCTACAATGGGTGAACATATTAGAACCCTAAATGAATTGTTTGCACCCGCATCCGCTAGTCCCCCTACTTGCATAGTATTACCAATTAATAATGCAGCCCAATTCGAGATTCGGGCTGCAACAATAAACATGTTACCCAAGTTTCATGGGTTCGAGAGTGAACAACCCTACATTCATCTAAACAAATTTTTGACAATTTGTCAAACGTTTAGAAATCAAAATTTAGATGAAGAGGGTATTAAATTAAGGTTATTTCCCATGACTTTAGAGGATCGTGCTGCTGCATGGCTGTATTCCCTAGCTTCAAATTCTATCACATCATGGGAACAACTATCTAAGAAGTTCATGGCTAAGTTCTATCCTATGGTAAAGACTGAAAAAATTAAGGATGCCATAAGAATTTTTAGAGGTAAATCTGAGGAGGAATTTTTCCAACTTTGGGAAAGATTCCATGACTTGTTGGTCAAATGCCCACACCATGGGCTTGATAAGGCTGATCTGGTCCACTTCTTTTATAAAGGACTACCTCCAGCACATAGAAACATGATTGAGTCCATGCACAAGGGTAGGTTCATGAACCAAACCCCGGATCAAGCCTATGAATTTCTTGTTGACTTAGCTGAAAATGCCCAAAATTGGAGTAGCTATGGTGAGGAAGTAATTAGAGATAAGTTTGGGTCTAGAAAACCAGGTAATTATGAAATGAAAGCAGACCCAGAACTCAAAAATGTCATGTCCAATCTGGTGGCTGGAATGAACAACTTGAGTAAAAAGTTTGATGCTTTCACTGTTTCCACTAGTTCGAGTTCATACAAAGAGTCAAATCCCGTCATGAAAGTGGATCACGAGTCATATAGTTTGTGTGTTTTGTGTAACAGTCCTGAGCATCTAGTGGAGTGCTGCCCTAGTCTGCCTAACATAAAGGCCGAGCAAGCAAATGCTCTAAATTCATATAGTGCCTTTAAGAAGCCCACTCCCAACTCGTTCAGCCCAGTTTACCACCATGATAATAGGTTCCACCCAAATTTCTCATACAGGCAAAATGAACCTATTCAGCAACAAGGTGGTCCACCAGGTTTTCAGAACAACTTCCCCAGGATAGGTCCACCACAAATGAACCAACCTTTGGTTCCATCTGTACCGCCTTATAATGCCCCTATCCCACAGCAACCTTCACAATTAGAAACCATGATGGCTAATATGATGAAACAACAACAAGATTTTATCAAGCAACAACAACAGACCAATACAGCCCAAGCCCAGACTAACCAATTCCATGCGCAAGCAATTGCAAAACTTGAGGTTAGTCTGAGCCAAATAGCTAACTCTCTAGGGGATTGGAAGAAAGGTGAACTACCTAGTCAACCAGTGCCTAACCCTAGTAGACAACAAAATCAAGGTCAGATAGGTCAATATCAAATCAATTCTAATGGAAATCCGACCTATGAAGTCCAGGCAATTACCACTTTAAGGTCTGGCAAGCAAGTGAACAATAAAGTCCAACTTTCTGAAAATGAAAAAGAAAATAAAACTGAATCCGATAAGAACCCTATTCAGAAGAGGGGTCAAGAACAGGACAAACCGGAAAAAAGGGAAGAACCCATAGAAACATACAAACCCAAGGTTCCCTTTCCCAGTAGACTTCAGGACTCCAAGAAACAATCTAACTTTGATGAAATCATGGAAGTCTTTAAAACTGTTCAAATAAATATATCTTTTCTCGATGCCATAAGACAAATTCCCTCCTATACAAAATTCTTGAAAGACCTCACTACGGTCAAAAGAAAAACAAGTATTCCTAGGCAAGCTGTTATGGCTGCACAAGCCTCATCTCTCATTCAACAACAGATTGCCCCGAAATTCAAAGACCCTGGTTGCCCAACTATTGAAATAAAAATAGGAGAGACGATCATCCAAAGAGCTCTATTAGATTTAGGAGCCAGTGTAAACCTACTTCCCTACTATGTGTACCAAAAATTAGGTTTGGGGGAATTAAAGCCTACAAATATTACCCTTTCCTTAGCAGATAGGACAGTGAAGTACCCCAAGGGGATTGTAGAGGATGTAATAGTGAAAGTAAATGAGTTTTACTATCCTGTAGACTTCGTTATCCTTGAGACTGAACCTGCAATACATCCAGACAGTCACACACCTATAATTTTAGGTAGACCTTTCTTAGCCACAGCAAATGCTGTGATCAACTGTCGAAATGGGATGCTGAAGTTATCTTTTGGCAACATGAAAGCCGAGCTTAATGTCTTCTGATAAGTGCTAAATAATGCATAAATTAATATCTTTTTCATAGCACTTATCATCATTTTAATGCACATATTTTATATTTAAACATGAAAAAAATAAATGTTCCCTTTCATCATTACATTTTAATAAAGTATTAAAAATAATTCAAGTTTGATTTTTTTTTATTGGTTGAATCTAACGTATGCAGGTCAAGTCAAATTCATTCTGAACCCAAATCGCATGCATCCCCGCAAATCAAGACCCTTTCAGATTCATCCCAACTCCCTTGGTCCTTTCCTGCATTTGGCTCAACAAAATTTCCCTGTGTCACATATCAGTCACTTAATTCCCTTCCTACACGTTCCAACCAACTAAATAGGATCACATTCCCTGTATCAAACACCCATGATACAACCCATGGGTTCTCAGCCATATCCATCAAGTCTCCCGTGACTTCATCCGCAAACACATCTCCCAGATCTCATCCCATCGTAATCTATCTTCATACACTTCGTCATCCCATGATCACTCTCCCGTTTCCAACCGAACTCCCAGCCATATTCATCTTCATCTCCCCATTCCGTGGATCACGCCCAGCCATCTTCCGGATAAGAACCAGCAACCACACGAGATTCCCAACTTTCGTTACTAAACTTCATCCCAACTTCATCTACATCTTTCCAAGCTCTCAATAACGTCACCAGATCATCATCTCCCCTGTCCAAGATCCTCGTCCGCATCCTCATCCCATGTTTCATAACAGAACCAATCCCAGCCGAATCCTCTTCACCCGAATTCGTTCTAGAGAGCTCCCAAACATCCGCAGCCTTCCTCCCAGCTCACGAATCCGTCCGAGTTCATCCTTATCCCACGACCAGCTAGGATTCAACGTCATCATCCCAGCTTCACGAATCTAGCAACACCCTCCTGCACCCACGCTCTCATATCCAAACTTCCCTTTCTTCCGGATCGTTCTCACATTCATTCCGTTTATAACTTGATCCCATGGAATCCCCTGTTTCGGAAACAGAACACAGGCATCTTTCCACTCCGTGGATCACTCCCTTCCAAGTTCATTGCAGCGTCCGTGAGTATCTCCTAGAGTCTTCGAATCCAGCTCTAACTTCTACCGCGTCCGGATCTTCCGTGGCCATCAAATCCCATCTCCATCCAGCCGCTTTCATCCTTATCCCCTGCTTCAAAGATAGAGTCCATCTTCCTCTCTCCCACTGCATCCAGCTCACGGTTCATCAACCTTCCGCGTCCATTCCATGGTTCATGCTCATCTCCTCCTAACCTCCTTCGGAATCTACCCACCTGCCATCCTTCAACGGATCAGAATTGCAACAGTTTGCAAATCAAGCCTCCAGTTCATGCCTTATCCACCCGTTCGGAAGAGCCACAGGAGAAGAGAGAGAGAGGAGTTGCAGCCTATAAAAGGGCCACGCATGAAACAGAGTGGGGCATTCCTCCTCTTCCCCACGAGGGGAGGGGGCTGATCCCATTCCTTCTTCCCCCACCGGGAGGGGAGGCTTCTCCCATCTCTCGGAGGCAAGTCCCATGGGAAGAAGAAGAGGAAACAGGGGAGGGAGTGAGCCACGGGAACATGAGAGAATAAAAAATAAGAGGAGAGAGAAGAGTTTTGTTATTTTGGGAATATTTCAAAGAAAGAAATCATGAAGGAAGAGATGGGAGCCTGCTGCTGTGCTGCTGCTGCCGTCTCCAACTCCATGCAGGGCTGATCTCTTCTCCAGGGCCGGATGTAGCCCTAACAAAGGGCCAAGGGTTTTTATATTTTTAATTTCTATTCTTGGAGTTGTATAAACCTTATTCTGCTTCTAATGAATATTTTATTTCATCTCATATTTAATTTCTGTGATTTTAAATATGAAGTTTATACAACTGCTCTTCATGATCATTGAAGTAAAAATAAGATAGTTCATGCTTAAGGAAGATGCGATGTGCTACCACCTTAGATTAGGGTAGACATTTCATGCTAAACTAAAGATGGATTATGCCTAAATTACTTCTGTGAAATTTTATTCGAATGCTTATTAGGCTTGTAGCCAATTTGCATGTTAATCCAAGAATAAATTAAAATATAAATAACCTTTGTTCCGATGTTAGTGGTGAATTCCTTGCCCTAGGTTCCTAAACTGATATCCCTTTAATTGCATTTTCTTTTATTAAATTGCTTAGTTTAATAGTCTTCACAAATTCATCATTTTAAATATTTTTATTTTAAGAAAAATAACTATACCCCAATCCCTGTGGATCGATACCCGTAATCACTATCCTACTAGATACGTGCTATTGCGTGGTCTTTAAAGTTGACTATCAATTTTTGGCGCCTTTGCCGGGGATTGGTAGCATAGTTGTTTTTCTTTTTATTAAAAAAATTTTTCAAATTTTTTTTTTCGAAAAATAAAAAAAATAAAAATAAAATAAAAATAGTTTCTATTTTTACTTTCCTTATCTCCTTCTCCTCTCTTACTAATTTTTGATTTTTCTTGGTATCATTTGATCAGGAACCAAAGACGAAGTTTGGGACAATCAGAAAGGGAACGACTGAAAAAGGAATACTGTAGAGGTTTGCTTTTTAAAAAAAATTGCTGGAAATTCTGGTAACATCTGAACCTTTCTTATTTCAAATTGATTCCCATCTAGCCTGCAAGTTGTAGTGATTGTTTGATTTCAATTTTTTTTTACAAAAGTGTGAATGCATGCTTGATACACATACACCAATTAATCCGCACATAGTAAGGGCAATCACCCCAACAAGATAAGAACTGGATTTCATCACCAGATTCTTGCCCAAATTAGGTGAATCAATTCTCACATAGCTATCACCTTAATTAAAATTAATTAGACGTTGGCCCCTAGGGACATTCGAGCTCAATAGGACGAAGATCACCGAAAGTTGCACCAATTTCGCTCTGTGGCTCAGTTGATGTCTAGGCAAGCTTTGTCCCAAGGGAGACAGTTCATCTGTTCGAGGCAAGTGGTTTTTAAGTGGGACCTTTGCAACGCATCGTGACCCCCCCACTTACCTGGGAGCTTACCTGGTCAACTAAGTTCATTAGACCGGATTGGAGGCTTAGGTGCCCTCTTCAAATCAGTTAGGAGCTGCCTAGTGATTTTAGGGCAAATACAAGGATTTGACGTGTTTTTCTTTTAGTGCATGCTTGACTTGACTGATCAGAAGAGTATAACTCCGTGCCCGACAATCAGTCTTCCACAAATTTTCTTCCTTGGAGAACCCCGCATGAACCCGGTATGATTTGATAAGGATGCACTGCGTCTGGCTGAAGACGTTAAACTTAGCGCTTGTTGGGAGGCAACCCAATTTTCATAGATTATTTTTGCACATTTTCTTGTCATATTTTTTTCAGAAGTCCTCATATTACTAATGCAACTAAGGTACAATGTTTCTATCCTCCATATGCATCATATTTTTATCCAAAATAAAAATAATAAAAAAAAAATAAAAAATAATAATATAATATTATTAAAAAAATAAAAAAAATAATAATACTTAAAAAAAATATTGAGGACAATGTCTGATCTAGGTTGGGGGGTATAAGATTTGAATTTTTGAAGAGAAATTTTTCAAAATTTTTGATTTTGTGAATAAGTATTTCATCTCAAAAAAAAAAAAAAAAAAAAAACCTAATTTCTATGCTTTAGTGCTGAAATGATAAACACACAAAGTATATAAAATCTAAAAAGCCCAATAACTAGTCAGGAGTAAGTCAATTTGAGTTCTTTTTATTAAATATTCTTTTAGCGAGTTGTAAGATAATTTTTACTTTGGAATTTCACAACACACATGGCCTACACTTCTAAGGATTAGGTTCAACATTATGTTGCTAAGTCTAGTAGCAACCTTGAGTCCTGATGAATCATTCCTATCTAATTCACTATTATTCCATATTTATTGTTAAAAAAAAAAGTGAATTTAGTCAGGTACATCGAAAAGGGCTACCTATCGTCAAAGGTCAGCGGGCTTGTAATGAGGAACCCGAGCATAGGTCCGTAGGGGAGTCTTGATGCCTAACACCTTATGCCATCTGGTGTAGGAGTGTTGACTGAATGCTCGTTACATGGAGAAATCATTACAAGAGTAAAAGTGCGTAATAAATATAAAATAAAAAAATATAATAAAAAAAAATAAAAAAAAAATAAAGAAAAGAAAAAAAAAGAGAAAATAATATTGACCTTAGAAAAAGACGATAGTGTGAAAGCCGTCGTTGTAAAAATTCGAGTAAACTGGAACATTACAGATAAAGCCCATGAGGTATTAAAGTAAACATCCACAACTCTCGAAATCCTGCAAGATAGGCTGATTTTGAATCAGTGATTGGATCTTATCTGATCAATTCTTGAAAACTACTAGCTTTAGCAGTATTTTGGGGATCTAAAGCCTTAGCTTGTGTATGGTCCAGACATCACCGAGCACCCAAGTATAAATTAGCCTTACAACTCTCTAACGGAAACTTAATGACTTCAACTTAAGTTGCATCTTGACCTAGGATTTGGGCTGACTTAGTAGTAAAACTTTGTGTGCTTTTGAAATTATTGGTACTTATGCATTTGAAATTAGATTTTATAAAATAATAAAATAAATTCTTTAGACAGCAGTTTGTGGGTATCTGAGCCGGAAACCCTCACGAGACAAAACTCGTCCACTAGGGCCACCTAGGGGTTTAAAGCCTTATTGCATACGGTAAATGCAATCGCGATTCCTGCGAAAGTGAGTTAGTTTTTTTTTTTTTTGCTCGAGGACTAGCAAAATGTAGGTTGGGGGGTGTGATAAGTGCTAAATAATGCATAAATTAATATCTTTTTCATAGCACTTATCATCATTTTAATGCACATATTTTATATTTAAACATGAAAAAAATAAATGTTCCCTTTCATCATTACATTTTAATAAAGTATTAAAAATAATTCAAGTTTGATTTTTTTTTATTGGTTGAATCTAACGTATGCAGGTCAAGTCAAATTCATTCTGAACCCAAATCGCATGCATCCCCGCAAATCAAGACCCTTTCAGATTCATCCCAACTCCCTTGGTCCTTTCCTGCATTTGGCTCAACAAAATTTCCCTGTGTCACATATCAGTCACTTAATTCCCTTCCCACACGTTCCAACCAACTAAATAGGATCACATTCCCTGTATCAAACACCCATGATACAACCCATGGGTTCTCAGCCGTATCCATCAAGTCTCCCGTGACTTCATCCGCAAACACATCTCCCAGATCTCATCCCATCGTAATCTATCTTCATACACTTCGTCATCCCATGATCACTCTCCCGTTTCCAACCGAACTCCCAGCCGTATTCATCTTCATCTCCCCATTCCGTGGATCACGCCCAGCCATCTTCCGGATAAGAACCAGCAACCACACGAGATTCCCAACTTTCGTTACTAAACTTCATCCCAACTTCATCTACATCTTTCCAAGCTCTCAATAACGTCACCAGATCATCATCTCCCCTGTCCAAGATCCTCGTCCGCATCCTCATCCCATGTTTCATAACAGAACCAATCCCAGCCGAATCCTCTTCACCCGAATTCGTTCTAGAGAGCTCCCAAACATCCGCAGCCTTCCTCCCAGCTCACGAATCCGTCCGAGTTCATCCTTATCCCCCGACCAGCTAGGATTCAACGTCATCATCCCAGCTTCACGAATCTAGCAACACCCTCCTGCACCCACGCTCTCATATCCAAACTTCCCTTTCTTCCGGATCGTTCTCACATTCATTCCGTTTATAACTTGATCCCATGGAATCCCCTGTTTCGGAAACAGAACACAGGCATCTTTCCACTCCGTGGATCACTCCCTTCCAAGTTCATCGCAGCGTCCGTGAGTATCTCCTAGAGTCTTCGAATCCAGCTCTAACTTCTACCGCGTCCGGATCTTCCGTGGCCATCAAATCCCATCTCCATCCAGCCGCTTTCATCCTTATCCCCTGCTTCAAAGATAGAGTCCATCTTCCTCTCTCCCACTGCATCCAGCTCACGGTTCATCAACCTTCCGCGTCCATTCCGTGGTTCATGCTCATCTCCTCCTAACCTCCTTCGGAATCTACCCACCTGCCATCCTTCAACGGATCAGAATTGCAACAGTTTGCAGATCAAGCCTCCAGCTCATGCCTTATCCACCCGTTCGGAAGAGCCACAGGAGAAGAGAGAGAGAGGAGTTGCAGCCTATAAAAGGGCCACGCATGAAACAGAGTGGGGCATTCCTCCTCTTCCTCACGAGGGGAGGGGGCTGATCCCATTCCTTCTTCCCCCACCGGGGGGGGAGGCTTCTCCCATCTCTCGGAGGCAAGTCCCACGGGAAGAAGAAGAGGAAACAGGGGAGGGAGTGAGCCACGGGAACATGAGAGAATAAAAAATAAGAGGAGAGAGAAGAGTTTTGTTATTTTGAGAATATTTCAAAGAAAGAAATCATGAAGGAAGAGATGGGAGCCTGCTGCTGTGCTGCTGCTGCCGTCTCCAACTCCATGCAGGGCTGATCTCTTCTCCAGGGCCGGATGTAGCCCTAACAAAGGGCCAAGGGTTTTTATATTTTTAATTTCTATTCTTGGAGTTGTATAAACCTTATTCTGCTTCTAATGAATATTTTATTTCATCTCATATTTAATTTCTGTGATTTTAAATATGAAGTTTATACAACTGCTCTTCATGATCATTGAAGTAAAAATAAGATAGTTCATGCTTAAGAAAGATGCGATGTGCTACCACCTTAGATTAGGGTAGACATTTCATGCTAAACTAAAGATGGATTATGCCTAAATTACTTCTGTGAAATTTTATTCGAATGCTTATTAGGCTTGTAGCCAATTTGCATGTTAATCCAAGAATAAATTAAAATATAAATAACCCTTGTTCCGATGTTAGTGGTGAATTCCTTGCCCTAGGTTCCTAAACTGATATCCCTTTAATTGCATTTTCTTTTATTAAATTGCTTAGTTTAATAGTCTTCACAAATTCATCATTTTAAATATTTTTATTTTAAGAAAAACAACTATACCCCAATCTCTGTGGATCGATACCCGTAATCACTATCCTACTAGATACGTGCTATTGCGTGGTCTTTAAAGTTGACTATCAACTTTTGGCGCCGTTGCCGGGGATTGGTAGCATAGTTGTTTTTCTTTTTATTAAAAAAATTTTTCAAAATTTTTTTTTTCGAAAAATAAAAAAAATAAAAATAAAATAAAAATAAAATAATAAGGACCCTTTAGAAGCTTACCTTGCCCATCCGAGGAAGGGGTCAAGCATGCGCCTCTTAGTTCTGTCCCCCTTATGAGCATAGATCGTCATCAGCCGACTGTTCTTCATCGGACTCTTCCAAAACCATTCTTAGATAATGGTTAAAAAAAAAGGAGATTTACATTTTGTCTGGCTGAAGACATAAAACTTAGCGCTCTTGGGAGGCAACCCAACATATAAATATCTTCTATAAAAAAAAAAAAATACTGACATGCAGGTTTGGGGGATTTTGCCCCAATTTTCAATTAACCCACCCATATCAGGTACTTCTCCTCTGTCCTCTTACTGCTTTAAATTTTCTTTAACATTGAGGACAATGTTAGATTTAGGTTTGGGGGTATTTTTACGCATTTGAAATTTTATAAAAAAAAAAGTTTTTAGTTAAAATTATTGAAAAAAGAAAAAAAAATACAACATACAAGGTATATAAAATCTAAGAGCCCAATGACTAGTTGGAAGTAGTGCAAAGTGAGTTCTTTTTATTAAGTTCCTTTTAGTGAGTTGTAAGCTAATTAGTGCTTTGAATTTCACAACACATCTGGTCTGCATTTTCTAAGGTATAGGTTCGACATTGTGTTGAGAATATGGTAGCAACCTCGAATCCTGATGAACCATCTTTTTCTGATCCAAAAAAAAAAAAAATGGTGGATTTAGTCAGGTACATCGAAAAGGGCTACCTATTGTCAAAGGTCAGCGGGTTTGTGATGAGGAACCCGAGCATAGGTCCGTAGGGGAGTCTTGATGCCCGATACCTCATGCCAACTGGTGTGAGAATTGTCGACTAATTGCTCGCTACATGGAGGAATCATCACAGGAGTAAAAGTGCACAATATATACATTATCATTTCTTTTTAATGCAAAAAAAAAAAATCAAAAAAAAATCAAAAAAAAATGTATATTGACCTTAAGAAAGACAATAGTGTGAAAGCCGTCGTTGTAAAAATTCGAGTAAACTGGAATATTACAGATAAAGTCCATGAGGTATTAAAGTAAACATCCACAGCTCTCGAAATCCTGCAGAAAAGATGATTTTGAATCAGCAAATAGGTCTTGTCCGACCAATTCTTGGAAACTACTAATATTAGCGATATTTTGGAGATCCAAAAACTTAGCTTGTGCATGGTCCAAACTTCACTAAGCACTCAAGTATAAATAAGTCCTACAACTTCCTAACGGAAAACTTAATAACTTCAACTTAAATTGCATACTAACCTAGAAATTAGGCTACTTAGTAATTAAAACCTTGTGTGCTTTTGAAATTCTTATCAGTTATGTACTTGAAATAAGACTTTCATTTCACAAACCAAATTTTATTTTGGGATTGAAGTTTGTGGGTAACTTCACTGCAAACCCTCATGAGACAACACTCGTCCACTAGGGTAAC
Organism: Phoenix dactylifera; assembly: GCF_009389715.1. Classification (NCBI taxonomy): domain Eukaryota; kingdom Viridiplantae; phylum Streptophyta; class Magnoliopsida; order Arecales; family Arecaceae; genus Phoenix; species Phoenix dactylifera. The sequence continues at coordinate 23,127 of NW_024069662.1, forward strand.
CTAGGGGTTTAACGGCTTGTTGCACATGCTAAGTGCAATCGTAAAGCTCTACGAAAGTGAGTATTTATCTTAGGATATTTATATAATAAATAACACTTTTGCTCTCTCATTTTATCATTTTTGCACTGAATTGCTAGAGACTAGCAATAAGCTAGTTGGGGGTTGTGATGAGAGCACAAAAGTGCCACCTACATGTTACTAAAATTAGTGTTATTGTTAACCGATAATGATAAATTTACTGGATTAATATTATATTTGGGTTTAACATAGATTAGTATAAATTAGAGATAAAATGCACATTGAGTACAAATTTGACTTCAAATCGGGTCCGAGTCGGGTTCGGATCCGAGTCGGGTTTGGGTCCGAATCGGGTCCATTTCTTTTGTGCTTTTGGAAAATAATTTTGGGCAAATCTAAATTGGCTATATCATAACTATAAGGTGCTGGGTGACCCATGACTTGAAAGAATTGCACTTGACCTCCAGCCAGAATAGATGACCCGTCTACAAGCCAAATTTCATATCACACTATTTTTTTCTATATGACTAATTGGATGGAACTTGGTGTCTCCCAGCTCCTTCCAACGCAGCTATCCTCCTTCCCTATTCAAGCTGTGATCCAAGCTCCCAGCGATCGCGTCCGGCTCCTCGCACCAGCCCGCCTCTCAACCAAGGTCCAAAGAAGGAATCCCGAGCCGGAATCCCAGCCTCCGACGCTGCATCCGAGCTCGAACGATCATCGACTCCTCCCCGCCTTCCTTCCGTGATCCCGAAATCCCAGCACCATTTTCGCTCCTGCCGTCTGCGTTTCTCCCACCGCGTGCCAGCAGCCCACCTTCCGCTTCAGCTCCCAGCAGCACCCGAAGAAGGAAGCCCCAGCCAGCCACACCGTCCGCACATCCCAGCGTCCACGGCGTCCTCCTATCGATCTCGGATCGCCTTCCATTCCATGTGCGATCTCGGATGATCGCTTCTTCCATTTCAGCGCGTCCCCAGCCGTGATCCACTCCTCCGCATTCTTCTCCCAGCAGCCGTCCACGAAGCTTCCGCCCGTGATCAGCGATCCAGCCTGCTCCCAGCGCCCAGATCTCGTCCGTGATCGACTCCTCCCCGCGTCCTCACCGCGTCTGCCATCTCCCTTCCGCATCAGGCGTCCGTCCGCGGCTATAAGAGGAGAAGGAAGAAGAGGAAGGGGAGTGTGCTCGGTTTTGGGGTTGAGGCCAAGAACCAGGGAAGGAGGGGAGAGCTCGGCTGGTTTTTGCCCAAGGAGAGGGGAACGTTCTGTTTGTGAGAGAAGAAAGAGGGGAAGAGTAATGCTCTGTTTTTAGATTTGAAAACAGAGCATCACGCTTCCTTAGTTTTTTTTTTTATTGTTTTTGTTGTTTATTTTTTAGAAGTTATGTTTTTAATTTGTGTATTAGTGATTTTGGGCATTATGTTATTCCTATTTCTTTAGTTTAATTGAGAGCAATGTTTTAATTTTTTAGTAAGAGTTTTATTTTGAAACATGTTGTTTTGGGGTTTTTAGATTTAGTTTAATAAAGAGTTTTATTTATGCTAAAGTTTTTAATTTATGTTGTTTTTAATTTCCGTTCCTCAGATTCTGTAATCTTTCTTTAATACATTAAAATTTCATTCATGAAATCAATGTTCTAGTCTTCAATATTCCTAGCACTGTTTTCATCCATTTTAGTTCAGAGCTTTCTTTTTTATTAAATATATAAATGCTTTTTAAATCTAAGTATATGTCCTCTAGTTGATTTCAATAAAAAAATAATTCTCTGGTAGACCAGAAAATCAGTCAATATCCCCGACATAATATTTTTTCTTCCATCATTCAAAAGTCGATTTTGAATCCGAGTGAATGTTCTAATTTTTATGCAACTCCAATCACCTCCCTGTGGATCGACCTCTTACAACCGCTATTCTTCGAGTAGAACAGGTAAGAGTAAAAATTTAAATTAAACTTTGTTTGTCGGTTCTAACAACGATCTGTTTAGCATATTTTTAGTTAGACAGGAATCGGACGAACAGATTGGTCCTCTGCTTCGTGTGGATACCCGTAGAGGCCGGGCACTTGAACGGCTTCAAGCGAACCTTCATCCTAAACCACGAACTTCAGTTTGCGGTGATCATCTACCCGCACAAGGTGAAGATATGATCTTCTAATGTTTTAAAAAAGTTTTTAATCCTTATCTATCTACGAACGGTTTTTGAACAACGTTCATGCGATGAACGGTTGATCCCGCGCATGCCTCTTCCGCTGCATCTGATTTTTTTTAAATTTCAGCGGCATGATCGGGGTTATCTAACAGTGGTATCAGAGCCTAGGCTTCGTAGATTAAGGTAAGGATTAATTATTAATAGGCTTATTAGATCTGAAAATTGAAAGATTATGCATGCTGAAAATTTTCTGCATGCAGATTTTTTCTAGGGTGCTGATTTTTGCATGCTGATTTTTATGTGATAAGATGATGATTCTAATTGCATTGTTAATGAGATTACAAAGTTTGGAATCATGATTAGCATGATCAGCAACCTATGTCATGAGATAATCAGTTAGTTTTCAGATCTGAAAATTATAATTGCTGCATGTGGTGATGATCATAGGATTCAAACCCTTTTGGTATCAAATGTAATGACCTGCGATGTGATCTGTGATGTCATGTAATTTTTCAGATGCTTGTATGCATCTTATTTGATGTTTTGAGAGGCCTGCGTGCCTCCTAAAAGGAGATGTAATTTATTATTATTTTTATTTTACATCTGGTTGTATTTCTGTGATGTGATGTACGTCAACGATCAAGTTGAAGACAAGGCATGAGATGAACAGGTGATCTAAGCGGTTGATGGCGATTGGATCAAGAGTTGATCAAGGATCGAATCAAGGAGGCTTGGAACCAATTCAAGAGTTGAAGACCAATTGATCGATTGACGTGCATGTGCTTGTAATTGATAAGTGCTAAATAATGCATAAATTAATATCTTATTCATAGCACTTATCATTATTTTAATTCACATATTTTGTAAATTTAACTAAAAAAATGTGTTACCCTCATCATTGCATTTTAATAAATTAATTCGAGTTTGATTTACTTATTTACTGATTGAGTCTAATGTATGCAGGTTGAGTCAAGTTCATTAGGGATTATTCCTGGACCTAAACCACATGCACCCCGCAAATCAAGACCCTCTGATTCAGTCACTTAACTCTTTTTCCACATGATCCAATTCTCCTATTTTAATAAAATCCTTTCAATTATTTGTCTTTTAGATCTCAAAGCATACCATCGTAGTTGCACGGATCCCAAAGCTCCATCCACTTCTCACATCTTGTTCAAACTCCCAGCCCCAATATCCCAACTCACAGATCCCTTTCATTACTTTCCCACATTACAACATCTCTCCGGATAGATTCCAGCCTATCAATGGATGAGTCCACGCGTTCTTCCCAGCTTTACTTCAACCATTCCGAGCTTCACGTGAATCACAACCAGCAGCAGCCGTGGATCAACCTCCTGTGGAACAACACCTTCAACCATCCAACCTTCCTTCCACGTCTCACCCCACGTTCCCTTCATTCCGCGTCAACATCCCAACATCCTTATCTCCTTCTGTATCCAAACTTTCTAGCTTCAGCCGTTCATCCCATTCCGAAGCCAATCTAACACACTCGTTTCATCCCGTGATGCATGCAAAAGATTCCATCTTTCTCATCGTCCGTGATCAACCTCTTCCGGATTTTCCCCATCCGCGATCGCATCCGTTCGAGCTCCCTTGTTTCACGCAACAGCAAGCTATCCCCTGCTACCAACTCCTCTGTTCCCAGCGGAACAAATCTTATCCTGTTTACAAATCCACATCATCCTCTGTTACCAGCCGAATCCAGCCGTTCCCGAGCCTTCAGCCAAGTCTAACTTCCTCTGCTTCAGCCACAGAATAGACCAAGAATCTCCCAACTTCCCAGATCTTCTCCGCGTTCCCACCAGCATAGAATCCAGAATCTCTCATGGATCCATATCCATGCACTCTCTGTGGATGAAATTCCAACCGTCCGCGATGAGTGCACGAGTTTCCAGCGGGACAAAGCTCATCCACAAATCAAGCTTCACACACGAAACAAGTCAGCATCCAGCAAGCTTCTCCCTCCGCGTCTTTCCCAACTTCTGGATGAGAACCACCTGTCTAGCTGCTCACCACGGTTCCAGATTGATCCCAAAGGTCTCCTCCCGGATGAACTCCAATCCCAGCTCGCCCACGCTCGTTCCAGCCGTCCGAGATTCTCTCAACAGAGCCATGTTCCCTTCCGCGTTGAAGAAGTGCATCAGCTTCATCCCGATCCCAACAGAATGCATCCACAACGGCCCAACGCGTCTACAGTCTCCTCCGTTCGCGATCCGTTTCCAGTATCTGGTGGAGGCTATAAAAGGAGAGGAGACGGACCCCTTCATCGAGGAATCTCTCGGAGGCAAGTCCCACGGGAAGAAGAAGAGGAAACAGGGGAGGGAGTGAGCCACGGGAACATGAGAGAATAAAAAAATAAGAGGAGAGAGAAGAGTTTTGTTATTTTGGGAATATTTCAAAGAAAGAAATCATGAAGGAAGAGATGGGAGCCTGCTGCTGTGCTGCTGCTGCCGTCTCCAACTCCATGCAGGGCTGATCTCTTCTCCAGGGCCGGATGTAGCCCTAACAAAGGGCCAAGGGTTTTTATATTTTTAATTTCTATTCTTGGAGTTGTATAAACCTTATTCTGCTTCTAATGAATATTTTATTTCATCTCATATTTAATTTCTGTGATTTTAAATATGAAGTTTATACAACTGCTCTTCATGATCATTGAAGTAAATATAAGATAGTCCATGCTTAAGGAAGATGCAGTGTGCTACCACCTTAGATTAGGGTAGACATTTCATGCCAACTGAAGATATTTATGCCCAAATTATTTTTGTGAATTTTTATTTAAATGCTTATTAGGCTTGTAGCCAATTTGCATGTTAATCCAAGAACGAAATAAAATATAATTAATTCTTGTTCCGATGTTAGTGGTGAATTCCATGCCCTAGGTTCTCCTCAAACTGATATCATTTTAATTGCATTTTTTTATTAAATTCCTTAGTTTAATTTTCTTCGCAAACTCTTTCTTTTAAATATTTTTATTTTTAAGAAAAACAGCTATAGCCCAATCCTTGTGGATCGATACCCGTAATCACTATCCTACTAGATACATGCTATTGCGTGGTCTTTAAAGTTGACTATCAATTTTTGGCGCCGTTGCCGGGGATTGGTAGCATAGTTGTTTTTCTTTTTATTAAAAAAATTTTTCAAAAAAAAAATCGAAAAATAAAAAAAATAAAATAAAAATAGTTTCTATTTTTACTTTCCTTATCTCCTTCTCCTCTCTTACTAATTTTTGATTTTTCTTGGTATCATTTGATCAGGAACCAAAGAGGAAGTTTGGGACAATCAGAAAGGGGACGACTGAAAAAGGAATACTGTAGAGGTTTGCTTTTAAAAAAAAAATTGCTGGAAATTCTGGTAACATCTGAACCTTTCTTATTTAAATTGATTCCCATCTAGCCTGCAAGTTGTGGTGATTGCTTGATTTTAATTTCAGCAAAAGTGTGAATGCATGCTTGATACACATACACCAATTAATCTGCACATAGTAAGGGCAATCACCCCAACAAGATAAGAACTGGATTTCATCACTAGATTCTTGCCCAAATTAGGTGAATCAATTATCACATAGTTTTCACCTTAATTAAAATCAATTAGACGTTGGCCCCTAGGGACATTCGAGCTCAATAGGATGAAGATCACCGAAAGTTGCACCAATTTCGCTCTGTGGCTTAGTTGATGTCTAGGCAAGCTTTGTCCCTTTAAGGGAGACAGTTCATCTGTTCGAGGCAAGTGGTTTTTAAGTGGGACCTTTGCAACGCATCATGACCCCCCCACTTACCTGGGAGCTTACCTGGTCAGCTCAGTCATTAGACCGGATTGGAGGCTTAGGTGCCCTCTTCAAACCAGTTAGGAGCTGTCTAGTGGTTTTAGGGTGAACTTAAGGAATTGATGTGTTTTTCTTTTTAGTGTATGCTTGACTGTACTTGACTGATCAGAGGAGTCTTAGTGTATGCTAGGGTGTCGTTCCAAATCTCCTAAATTAGTACCTTTTGACTCTGAAATAGAGCGTTCTATTAGGACCCTTCGAGCTAAAATCCGCACTTATAAAACCCTAGGATCTGCTTCACCTATCAAGATGGCTGAAGAACAACCCAAGCTGTTAAAGGAGTACTTTACTCCTTCCATTTATACCTCTCCATCTTGTATTCGACTACCTGATACCACTGCTGCTGTGTAGTTTGAAATTAAGTCTAGTGTCATCCAAATGCTTCCCTCTTTTTATGGACTTAAACAATGAAGACCCATATAAACATTTGGATGAGTTCCTTGAGATTTGCACTACTGTCAAAATTCAGAACTTCACTGATGATGCTCTGAAACTTAGGCTGTTTCCTTTTTCCCTTAAGGATAGAGCTAAGCAGTGGCTACATTCATTAGAAGCCAATTCCATTCTTTCATGGGCTCAAATGCAACATGAATTTCTTAAGAAATATTTTTCCATAGGAAGAACGAACCAATTTAGACGTGCTATCACGAGCTTCTCCCAATCTGACGGGGAAGAATTTCATGAAACGTGGGAGAAATTTAGAGATTTACTCCGAAAATGCCCGCATCATCAAATACCCAAATGGCAATTAGTGCAATGTTTTTATGACGGATTGTCTGAACGAAACCGTCAAATGGTTGATGCCTCTTGTGGGGGTACTTTCATGCTTAAAAGTGAACATGAGGCATGGCAATTATTTGAGAACCTTAATGAAAATTCCCTCCACCATGCCTCCTCCGCTCGTCAAGCACCCCCGAGTCCTCAAAGAAAAGGAACCATATATGAAGTTAGCCAGTCCATAGGTCTATCCGAGAAAGTAGATGCACTGTCCCGCAAATTGGACCAGCTAATGTCTAGAGAACAGCTTCCAAACTTTCACCAAGCACAAGTCTGTGCTCTTTGTTCTAGCCCGTCTCACCCTATACATGAATGCCCTTCGGCGGCACAATTCCCTGAATTTGTGCAAGAGCAAGTAAATGCTGCCCAAACACAGTCCCGACCGGGTAATGATCCATATTCTAACACTTATAACCCGGGGTGGCGCAACCATCCAAATTTCTCTTGGAAGCAGCAGACTTCCAATACTTCCCAGCCTTATTCCCAAAACTTTCAACCATTCCAGAATGTTAATCCCTACCGTCCTTTGACTCAATTTCAACACACTCCTCATTCACCCCAAAGAAACACAGCCTTTGAGGAGAAAGTGTTGACCTCCCTTCAAGGTTTGGAAACTATTACACAATTGGTGCACTCTCACACACAATCTATCGCCAAGCTAGAATCCCAGATGGGGCAACTAGCTAATGCACTGAACAAGCGAGAGGAAGGAAAGCTTCCAAGCCAACCAGTGAGTAATCCTAGGGGACAATACATGGCTCAAGAAAATCAGCTAAATACAATTCATCATGAACAAGCCAATGCTCTGACTACCCTAAGGAGTGGACGTATAGTAGACAATAAGATTGGGGAGGGTAACAATAAGGAAGGTAAAGAGGAGGAGCAAAATGTATCACATGAAAATCCAAAACCTTCTTCTTCTTCAGCTCTTCCAGCTTCTGCCCAAACTCATATTCCAAAAATCCCATTTTCTGAAGCTCTTAATTCACCCTCTTCCTTTGGCAAGAAAGGAACTTCACTAGAGGAGATGATGGAGGTTTTCAAACAAGTCAAAATCAACCTCCCGCTTCTTGATGCTATTAGACAAGTTTTCTCCTATGCCAAATTTCTCAAAGACCTTTGTACCCAAAAGCGAAAATCTAGGACACATGTGCCTAAAAAGGTCTTCCTAACTGAGCAAGTGAGTTCTATTCTCCAACACAACACCCCTCCAAAATTCAAAGATCCTGGTGCTCCCACCATCTCCTGTGTCTTAGGAAATAATTTCATTGATCGAGCACTCTTAGATCTAGGGGCAAGTGTCAACCTTTTACCTTACTCAGTTTACGAGAAACTTGGGTTAGGTGAGTTAAAACCAACCTCGGTATTCCTTCAATTGGCTGATCAATCTGTGAAAACACCACGTGGGATAATTGAAGATGTTCTTGTCAAGGTAGACAAATTCTATTTTCCAGTAGATTTTATCATTCTTGATATGGAACATGAGCCTAATCCTAAGAAACAAATCCCCGTGATCCTTGGGCGTCCCTTTTTAGCTACAGCCAATGCAAGTATAAATTGTAGAACTGGGGTGATGAATTTATCTTTTGGGAATATGAAGGTCAAGTTAAATATATTTCGTGCCTCTGATCAAACCTGCAAAGGAAGTTGAGTGCTTCCTAATAGACAAAATGGATGATCTTGTAGAAGAAGCCCTTCCCTATATTTTGGTAGATGAACCTCTGAAAACATACTTGGCCTATTTTGACTTTGATATAGACAAGGCCATAGAAGCAGTCAACTTCCTGCTTAACAATCAGTTTCTCATGAATTTTCTTCCTTGGAGAACTCCGCATGAACCCGGTATGATTTGATAAAGTTGTACTGCGTCTGGCTGAAGACGTTAAACTTAGCGCTTGTTGGGAAGCAACCCAATTCTTGTAGGTTATTTTTACATATTTTCTTGTCGCATTTTTTTATTTTCTTAACAGGATCCCTCATATTACTGATGCAACTACGGTAAAATGCTTCTATCCTCCATATGCATCATATTTTCGTCCAAAATAAAAAATAATAATATAATATTCAAAAAAAAAAAAAACATTGAGGACAATGTCTGATCTAGGTGGGGGGTATAGGATTCGAATTTTTAAATTTTTGAAGGAATTTTTCGCATTTTCACATTTTTAAGTGAATTTCAAAAAAAAAAAAAAAAACTAATTTCTATGCTTTAGTGCTGAAATGATAAACACACAAAGTATATAAAATCTAAAAAGCCCAATAACTAGTCAGGAGTAAGTCAATTTGAGTTCTTTTTATTAAAAATTCTTTTAGCGAGTTGTAAGATAATTTTTACTTTGGAATTTCACAACACACATGGCCTGCACTTCTAAGGATTAGGTTCAACATTACGTTGCTAAGTCTAGTAGCAACCTTGAGTCCTGATGAATCATACCTATCTAATTCACTATTAAAAAAAAAAAAAGTGAATTTAGTCAGGTACATCGAAAAGGGCTACCTATTGTCAAAGGTCAGCGGGCTTGTAATGAGGAATCCGAGCATAGATCCGTAGGGGAGTCTTGATGCCCAACACCTTACGCCATCTGGTGTGGGAGTGTTGACTGAGTGCTCGCTACACGGAGGAATCATTACAAGAGTAAAAGTGCGTAATTTGTAAATCTCAAAAAAAAAAAAAAAAAAAGAGAAGAAAAAGAAAAAAAATTATAATATTGATCTTGAAAAGTCCTTACCCTTTTCTTTGCTTGAGCTACCTTTGAAGAAGGGTTTCTTTTTATGAAATCTCTTCTTACCTCTCATAAATTTTCTGAATTTTCTTCCAAGCATAGCCATTCCTTCTTCATCAACCCCAGTCATCATCATCAGATTCTTCCGACTCAGTTTCTTGTTTTGGAGTGGTAGACTTAAGGGCAATGGTCTTTCTTCTCTTGACCTCATCTTCTGAATTTTGCCTCATGGTCAACTCATGGGTCATGAGTGATCCTAGAAGTTCCTCTAATTGCAGTGTATTGAGGTCCTTTGCTTCCTGAATTGCGGTTACCTTGGCCTCCCAAACTCTTGGTAGAGACCTGAGAATTTTTCGCACCAATTCAGAGTTAGTATAAGACTTTTCTAAACTCTTTAGCCCATTTATAATTTCAGTAAAACGAGTAAACATATCAGTTATGGACTCAGTGGATTCCATTTTAAACAATTCATACTTATGTACTAATATGTTTATTTTTGACTCCTTAACTTGATTAGTTCCTTCATGTGTGACCTCAAGTTTATCCCAAATTTCTTTTGCAGAGATGCATGTAGATATTCTATTGAATTCACTTACATCTAATGAACAGTAAAGTACATTAATTGTGCTAATCTTCTATCACTTTCATTCCAATCCATTTCTGGTTTGGGTATTGTTACGGGGGAAATAAGCCGCCATGCCCCACGTGACCGGCACGCGCGCCCAGGAAGACTACGGCTGCCCTTTGATCCAGCAATCCGACCCCGAGTCGGACATCCTCGGCTCCGCAGCCCGACCCCGAGTCGGCTGCCCTTTGATCCAGCAATCCGACCCCGAGTCGGATATCCTCGGCTCCGCAGCCCGACCCCGAGTCGGCTGCCCCTTGATCCAGCGCTCCGACCCCGAGTCGGAGATCTCTTGATAACGACAGGCTATTCCCCAGAGGCACGCCGCGGCCTCCTGCTCCACTACTCCCTG